>NW_009217490.1:42074-102907 GCF_000690835.1 Fulmarus glacialis
CACATTCTGGGGCAAAAATAGTATAAGGCAATTCAGAATTGTCCTCAGAGCCTGACAGCTGAAGAAGCTTGGGGATCTGAGGAGTGTGAAAAAAATTGCTGTATCCATACGAGAGCAAGTGATGTCAAGGCTGCTTCACAATGTTGGTACTATGTCTTACATAGCACACATGTTTCCTGTCTCAGTAGAAAATGAGAATGCAGTTATTAGCCTGGAGAGTGTAGCTGGATTATTTGCTAAGAAGGCTCATCAGTATCTAGATGAGAAAAAAAGACTCGATACATTTGATCCAATATCAGACACTCACCAGGTATTGTTGGTTACTTCTTTAGTCAATGGCGAGACATAGGTAGTCAAGGAATAATTCAGCCCACTTCAACCTTGGCTGCAGCGGGGCCCTATCTCAGGTGTCTCCACTTAACATAAGCTGGAATGAATTCAGACCCTCATAACTACTCCCTAATTTATTTCCTTGGGCTTTACATGGTTGAGCTTTTATGTTTCCTGAGGCTGGTTAGCTTTCAGGCACCGTGCCTGGAGTTAAAGCTCTAGGCATAACTCTTTTTCTCCTTCTGAGACCTGAGATGCTCTGGCCCAGCTGCTCAAGCTTGTGACTCACGCTTCAAGCTTTTCAGCAGGCTCACTCCAGAGTCCCTTCCGAGAGCATGCGGGGATGCTGAAGACTTCACAAAGGCTTTCAAAATTCCTGACAACACGATGTCCAAACAATGCCATGAAATATATCATGTGTTCCCATAGCCTCACTCACTTTTGAAAATACCAGTGAACTCCAAACACTTCCCCTCTCCGCAGTAGAGCTGCAAGCCTTCTGCATAATTTGAAGCTGCTGTCAGAATAGGTTGGGAAAAGCACTTTTCTTGTAATATATCATCCTTAGGCCTCTCATCAGCTTGACAATGGAAAAGGCCTCACATTTAAAATCTGATGAAGACTTCTACGCTACATCTAAATTAGTGGGGCTAGCAGTACATCCTCAGCCTGACCCGTACTTCAGGCAAGCACCTAGAGCCTTGACCCTAGGCTTTGATTTTCCTGGAAAGAAAACAGGAACACGTGGGCTACAGGACAGCCACAGTACACTTTGCCTTGATCCCTGATTTGGGTAATTATAGGATGAACACACACAAGATAAACAACAGCATAGCCACTGTTCAGTCTAGAGGCAGCCCAGTTGTCAAAAGAGAATTAACAGACACCAAGGATGGGATTTATCTGCCCAAAGGTAAATCCACTTTCTTTAGTAAAGGGAGAGAACAGGCAACTACAGAGGGCAACCCTCAAAATGCATCTAGGACACATCAATGATACTCTGAATGGCCTCTCTTTTTTTTTTTTTTTCTTTTTTTTTTTTTATTTTATTCGTTTATTCAGAGCCCAAGTGATCAGCTCAGATGCAAGTATCTACAATATTAGATATCTGCATCTGTGATGCTAGTTGGATGGATGAAGAACCCCAAGTGTCAGCAGAGATGAAAAATCTGCCTATTTGATAGGTCTGGGCAACGTGTTGCAACCTTGCACTGTGCTAGAAAATACAATGAGGGAAAGCATGTATAAAGAAAACTAGGATTTCTTGTTTCAAGATGATGTTCAAAAATATTATTTCTTCTGTTTGCAAATATTTGGGTATTTCTTAAGTTTGCTGATAAAAGTAACAGTGCTGTTAGGCTGCTGTTTCTGAACAGTTACATTCAGAGTTCTGCATAGGGCAGTACTGAAACATAATCGTTGGTAAACCCCTATTGATTTTTTTCCCCCAAATCCTGTAAACAGAAAAATCAGGCCTATGAATCAGTAGATATGCTAAAATATAAAACAGTGTAAGTGAATTTTCTATTGTATTATCCTAACATGGTCACAGCACACTATACTCTCAAAGTATCTGAACTTCATAACTAGAAAATATAGTTTTCTTCATGTAAGGTAATATTTCTTCCATTATAAAGAAAGAATTGAGGACTACCACCCATGATACCTAGAGTTTCCACCAATACTGTACAGATAAACTGAGACATGGTAAGTGTCATTTTTTAAGAATATTTCACACCTTAATAATCTTCTTTGGTGGTGAAAAATGCGATTATGTGTAATTCTCATGGTGAATGCTCAGACCTGCTGGAAAATATGGTCCTCGGAGTCAAATTAGACAAGTCATGAAACTGTTAATGTCCACCTGTTGGCAGTTTGTTTGAAGACTCTTGTGCAGCAGCATTTAAGAAATCTGTGGTAGATGCATGGATGGACTCCAGTTCTCTGCAGCTGCACAGTAAACAAGAAAGGCAATACAAAACCTGCAGTTCTTTGCGATATTACTCCAATCACAGTCCAGAAGCACTATGAACTCAAAGACAGGGGGATATTATAGAAAAAGAAATCGTTCCATAAGCAGTAAATCTAACAAAGCACAGCCCTCTCTTCTCTTACGTTCTTCCACCATGATAATTCCAGATATTTATGAAATACACTCTGAAATCCTTTCAGCAGTGACTTCATTTCTTCTCCAGTCCCTCTACACCCTTCTGCATTTCTTCTCCTTTCTTCCTTCCTTCTCTGCCCTCCATCCCCCCTAGCTGTATATGCCTGAACCCCAACATGTACTGGGTTCATTCTGAGCTACACCATGTGCTGATGGGCAAAAGATGTGTGGAGGTACTAATCTAGATCTTTCTCTACATAGCCCAGTTCTCATGGGAATTTCACATCTCTCTGAATTCTCTTCTTCTGTTACATTCCCCAAAAAATTGTCAGTGGATTCCAAGACTAGTGAAGGAAGGAGGATTAAAAAAATGAGAGAAGAGTGGCCAAATTTATTAACATGCAGACATACACTACTACCAGATAAGCTAAATCACCTTAAAAAGACAACAATATTATATGTGCAAAAAGAGTTCTAGTATACACACAGAATATTACAGTACAGAGTAGCATGCCTGTAAAAGGAGTTTTGACAGTATGGACATTGAGCTGCTAGCACGAAATGCTACGTTATGTTATACTAAACAGGATAATAATATGAAGTAAACAGGCTATGAGTGTAGATGTACTCAACTGATACAAAAAATGTTCATTCATTTATCTTAAGTACTGGTGATGAATTCTTGATAACCTAAACATTTAATTTTGTGACTCTGATGTTCTTTTATTATAATTCATCCTGTGGCATTTCCTTGGCTAACCCTCTTCCTGCCCTTCATCGTGAGGAACTACATAGCCTCAGAATCAAAGTACGTGGCCCAGGGGTGCTTCCTGAACAGCATCTGGTAGGTCCCCAGAGTCATCCCAATATGAATGGCAACACAGCAACTCCTTCTTTTTAGGAGTTTCTCTCTACTTTACCTTGTAGTTGGAAGAAGGCAGAGGTAGAGATCTCTTCATACGATCTAACAGAGAAAAGCACAAGGTAGTGAAGGATGAGACCCAGACTTCCCATATTTGTATTCGTGCTCTTAGTTATGCCTCTTATGCCTACAGTAAAAGTCATTCTGCACCAATCCCTCTCTGTTCTCCTTCCTCTTCTTCCTGTCCTTGTCCCACCCTTTTTTTGCCCCTATCAGGTCAAATTCCACAGCAGAATCTCTTTATTTTCCTCATTCCTTAATACAAACATCCTCTGACTCTTTTCCCACATTGTTTTCACCAGACTGGCTCTTCTGTTCAGCAGATCCCTCCTGGAAATTTATTTGGCATCACCTTAAGTGAACAAAGTATTGGGTAACCTTCTTGATCGCTTTACCAAAGTCCAAATCCTATTCTTCAGGAGCAGTGATCACAGGGAGTCTTGCTCATCCTTTCCAGTCTAAGAATATTGAAAGATTTTTTTGCAAATTCCATCGATATGTTAAACCCAACATCAGCCACTGAATATGAGATTCATGGGCTTATACAACTGGAGCACATTTAAGTTAAGTTTTCAAAGAGCTGACAAAAAGATGCCAGTTTCAAGTTCTTGCTCCAAAATGTTAAGCATGTACTAATAAGTCAAAATAGAGTCCTTTTATCTGACCTTTTCTTGAAAAAAAAAAAACAAAAAAACCCAAACCATTTCTTTTACATTAAACAAACATATGAATTTGGTTAACCTGGAAGCATGGAAAATTGCAATCCAAATGATTCAGCTAGTCAAAAAGTAGGTCCTAATAATGGGAAATATCAATCATATAGTCAAGTTCATTGCTTTATCACTAATGAAAATTGAAATAAACTTTCCAAGTGATCGAGAACTTTGCTGTATAGTTGGAACTGAACTGAATAGGAAAAGAAGAAATTAAAAGATAATTGCAGAAGTACAAAAATTTCATGCTACTCCTGCATGTTTTACTCGCTTACATAAAGAGGCTAAAAAAAAAAAAAAAATCTGTAGACAAAAGTAAGATAGAGCAAACAGAAATATCCATGATGTAGGAATGAAGAATTCTGCAGAGAAAAGGCTGCAAACCAGTCTTTTACACCTAAGGAATGAAACATGATGTACCTCTATGAGACTGAATGAAGATATATATTAAAGACTAAAATTGGAAGTAAGACAAAGGCTTCAGTAGAAGATGACTCAGATCAACCTAACTCTTTAGTTTGACAGAATTCAATTCACTAGCAAGTTTTAATGGTGACTACAGGTGCCCTGTGGCCCTTTAATGGAATTTGTTACTTTGGCACTGAAATATTAAAATATTGCTTATGCTTTTTTATTCACATTAATGCTTATGTCATCAACTATCAGCATAAGGATTTTATACAACTGGCCTAGAATGGAGCAGTTTTACTCTAGATCTTCCTCCAGTTTCAAAAAATGTGGAAAAATGTTATTATAAAAACATGTTATTACTGTAGCCATATATATATTACACATGCTTTTAGTCTTTTTTTGAAAAGAGGATAGACTAGTTGTTTTATTTCTAGTATCAACATTCTGTCAGTCTTTCTCAGTTGGCAAAATGGACTGTTCTGCAAATGCTGAACAAGGGATTTCACTTATTTCTTGCAAGGTGACTGTAACATAGATTGATTGGAATTTCTGCAGTAATAGAAAGGTTAAATATTTCGAACCAGAGCTCAAAGCCAGACTTGACACTGACTGAATACCTTCATAAGCTACGACTGACCTCAGACTATCCTTTTTCTCACTGTGCTTAATTCCTTTGAAATACTAGATGATTCAGACTTTCGGGCTAAAGCACGCACAACTTTTTTCTTGTAATGTTTAAAAAACCCTCTCCACAGTCTTTCAAAAAACACAGGAGACAAAAACCTTAATAATGGAATATTTCTAAAAAAAGAGGAATTAGAAGCCAATGTCATTTACAAGCTATATTATAACTTCTAAAATGTCTACAATAGGATAAAACACCATGAAGTCTCACAAGAAAAGCAGCACTATGAAATAAAGACAGCAAACAGTGAAAGAACAGCAGAACGCAATGTAAAGTCAAGGTCCCAGGCTAGCTTTAAATAAGCTAGCTCAGGTCCCAGAAGTAATCTACCCGTGACAGCAGGGAGCTTAATTCAGGTAAGCTGTGTGAATGCCGGAAAGAGCTGAACTTAAGTTAACATTTTGACCTCTCTATGTAGCAAGCCCCTTCAAGGACAGAGAAGTTTTGAAAAATGTATGTTTTAAAGGAATGGAAAATAAACTAGGAAGGTAGGCAGTAATCATTGTCCTCTTCCCAGTCCTAAGTTTCATGTATTTTAGTTCAAATTCAAAATTGTCTGTATATTTTGAAAATTTATGACAGAGTACCAGAAAATTCAAACACCAGTTTTGATCTGTGTGTCAGATTACCATGATTAACTTATGAGACCAATCCAAACTATCTTGTTGAACCTAAGCGCTGAAACAAAGTTAATGCACAAGAAGCTTTCTCTCCTACAACAGCTCCAACTTAAAACAGAAACCCCTCGGGTGCTGTATCAGAAGCAAGCCATCAAAGTGCTGAAATTTAAAAGCAGATGTTAGCTTTTTTTGTGCAAAGGTGGCTGAAGTAAACCTAAAGTTTACAGTAAAGCTAATCACAGGTATTTCAGACTGTAAACAAATTGAAAACTTAAGGATAAAATTCTGAGATATTATAAACAACTGATGAAAGCAAATGAAATAGTAAAATGTAGGAAATAAACCAATGGGAACTGGAAAAAATGAATCCATGTACAAGTTAGGAGACAACAGATTAAGGAGGCAACCAAACATACACAACCAAGAGGTGATTTAGCTCTTACTTAAACATCTGCAAACTCTTTCAAAAAAAAGTTGTGAACATCCGCAGGCTCTAACCTCTCTGCTAACTGCAATTCTGAATTAGCACAATGCTTAGTCCTGATTTAATAGCCAGATAAAATCCAGCTTATCAGCTACAACTCCTAAGCAAACATGTACTTAAGAGACGTGGCAAAAGGAGATGGTGGAAACTGACAAATAAAAGTGGTGGTGGGTATCACACCCTTCAAAATTGTGATGCTTGTTTACATGTTGCACGCCAAATCAGCAAAGAAGCCTAAGTGTGTGCCAAATTTCAAGCATTAAGCTATCATAGAAATTTTAGTGTAACATACGATTAAAGGAAGACACGCTTAGACATTAAGTAATTTCAAAAAATGCAAGTGATCAATTCTATGCTAGTTTGGTGCCATGTTTTTACACGAGTGTTAGTGAATGTACCAAAGCATGTTTTCTGAAATGGTACTGCACATGAACAGAACCTTTAATTTTACACCTATACATATAAGTGCCAGATGGAGGTAAAGTGAACTGGAAATTGTTTAATCTTACTGTGAGTAGGGAGTACTGTAAGTGAATAAAATCCTGAAGGGCATAACTGATTCATTTTGCAGACAGCAGAGGGAAAGGAAGGAAAAATCCATCCTTTTGTTGAGTACCATTAACTGCCTTTTTACTTTCATATATTGAAAGTGTGACCTTGGAGGTCGCCTCAGCTGTGTGTCAAAATGAAGTAGGCTTAAAACCTCAGTTGTTTATGATCTGATTTAAAAAACAAGTTCTAAATAATATCATTAAATTTTACCCTTAGGGTAATGTTGGGGAGAAAAAAAAAAAAGAGAAAGAAAAAACACACCCAAAACGTAATTAAAAAAATGTCTAAACATGGAAACTTAACAGTAAATGGCTAACCAGATGTGTTTTGCAGCACTTTTAAGGGTTCTTCTATCTTCATGGTAGCCTGTAACAACGCCTTGAGCAAAAACCATTTGTAAAAGATAGGTGTTTCTTTGTTTTCATACAACAGAGGAAGGAGAGTTGACTGATTTAGTAGTAGCATACATAGAATATTTGTCATGTTATTTTGACAATTAGTGTACAATAATTAAATTAATGTAGGAAAAATATTTAAGCTGTATTAACAAAAATAGAAACTCGCTGAAAGTCATGGTACCTGCAGCCTTATACTGTTTAATTTATCAAATATAAAATATCGACTCCTCTGAATACGGGCCATATGTAAGTTTCTCTCTGGATCAAAATAATAGATGGTGGTTTTTAAACTGTAGAGAAAAATATTTTTCTAAACATTTATAAAATGCTATAAAAAATTAGAAAAAAGAAAACACAGCAACTAGTCAGTCACACATTGCTGTACTGATAACACCATCATGGATATAGTATAAATACTTAGAATAATGTTACTGTCAATCTAACTCAAGAGTTAGGGTTGAGAAAAAAGCTTAAAATATAAGACTTGTTTGCTTTCACCAGTTCCACTTTGATTTAAAATTCAGATTAGACAAAAGGCAGTAATTTCCTGTTTAGTTTATGCAAAAATGAGGTGGCAGTCTCTGACAAAAGGATATTTTTTCTGCATAAGGAGATACAGGTGCATATAAATCACCCTTTGTCGAGGCAGAAATTGTGCAAATATGTTCAACACTTATTAAAATATTTAATAAAGCATCTCTAGACACTCTATTTCACAGCATTGAAAATAAATTAGCAAGTGTAGATATGCCTACAGTAACCCCTTGAGTAGTCATAAGTGTGAAAACACCCTTGTAAATTGTTACATTCTTTCACTGATACGACTGAAATTAGTTTTATAATTGATGTTAAAGACATTAAATTGCTTTGAAGCTCTAACAGATTCATCATCTAAATAAATATTAGATTCAACAGAGACTATGTCATTTTGTGCTCTACTTTTGTAATCGAAGATTATTCTCAGGATAATTGATGAATTTTGTAAAGAAACATCTATTCTCGTTAACTTTAATATAGGTAGAACAACTTCTAGTGAAAATTCTATTTATATTACCTACAAATATACACATAGCATTTATGCCGGTTTCTCCATTAACCATATGAAACACGATCTTTACAGAAGAATTCAAGCAAATGCATTCTTAGATTATTGTATGCAAATGCCTGTACAGTAACTTTGCTATCAACTTTGGGATGTCACAGGTCTATGTAAACTATGAAAGCTTTTCAACGTAAGTTTATAATGCCTATGATGGGTACTCAAGACCTGATTATGCCATTCTCATAACCAGTGTATTTTTGTCTCTAAAAAGCTTAGTGCTACAAGTAAGACTATTCGTGAAACAAGCAATGAGTACTTACCCACAATTTTACCAATAAAAGCTTCAGAATCTGGTCTACACATGTACAAAATCTTTAGCTGTGGCCAGTTAAGCCCATATCAGAAAAACTGATTCCCTCCTCATTATATATACTCAAACTTTTTTATATGACCATGATTGTCATTGCTGAATTTTTTTCTTCCTGTTTATCTCTTAATTTATTTTAGTAGACAGCCTTCCCAAAACCTTAGTTTTGAGATTAGTATTGGTGAATGCTCTGTCAGTGCATCCAAAACAAGTAGAATATCTGTATGTTTTGAGGAAAATCACAGGCAGAGGCTTCTAGAGGAAAAAAAAAAAGGAGGAAATATCTCTGCAATTATATCCTCAAAAAACAAGAGAAAAGAAATGGAAACAAAGCAAAGCGTGCCGTCTTACACACGCACAGGAACGGCTTATAAAGGCACCTACCTGCAAGCACAATAATAGCAGCTGTAGCATCTAACCTCTATCAGTCATAATCTAGAACAGTGCCACTTTCTATTAAACAAGCAATAGAGGAACTAAAATTACTTATACTGGTCTACGCAAGTCACTCAGTTTGCTCCAGTGCATTTTGATGACTTAATTAGGAAGACGGTGCAGCATATGTGGTTTTCCAGCCAGGTTCATCACAAAGGCCACATCATCAAAGCAGAAGAGTTGTGTCTTCTACAGCTAGATTAAAAATAGGGATTTCTTCATTAAGTGTCTTGCAGCTGACTGTGCCTCTTGGTTTGTCTCCATCTATTCAGACAATTAAATAAAGCGTCATGCTTTATTTATTTCTTTTTAGAGGCTAATAAAGAAGCTGTGAATTGAAGTGCAGCTGGCAATCTTTTTATTTATTAAGACCTCAGTGTACACAGTGACAATCTCTGGAAGGCAAGGGACGTGCTGGGATTTTTCTTCCCCCTTTTAATATATGTCCTCTTTCCAGGCACAACAGTTCTACTAATAGGAATTACAAACCTTTGTTATCCTCCCAAGCAGAGAGAGGAGTTGGGGGGAAAAAAAAAAATCACAAAAAAAAAACAAAACAAGAAAACCAACAGGGAAACCTAAGGTCACATCATAAAGCCAACAAATGTGAAACAATCTGAGCGCTTTGAAAATGTGTTGATGTCAATCAAAGTAAAGAAGATTGGTAAATGAAAAAACTGTAAAAATCAACTGGCATATATCTGATAGAGTCAGAACAAATTTAGTCACAATATTCCAAATTAAGAAAAAACCAGCTATATATTTTTACTTCCATCAGCAGGGATGGATGACTAGATAAATTACGTGATCATTATGTAGGCAAATTAACTGAAAACAGAATACAAGATTTACCACACAGTTTCCATTTTCTGATAACAAGAAATTATTATCTCTTGTGTTATTAAGTAATCTGGTTTGTACAGTCATAATAGAAATTATACATGATAATATCATACCATGGAAACATCGTAATGTTTCCTTGATAACAAATACATTGTATCATAACATCATGTGATCTAGCATTAATTCATGAATATTGGGATATAGCAATATAAATTAGGGAAAAATATTTTTAAAATATTTTGCAAGGATGACATATTACCCTGCACTTCAAAGAAAGCTGAATACTCCATGAGGCAAGATGACTTTTCAGTCTTAAGATTACTAACTGATAATTGTATGTCATTATGTATACTTACAAATGCATATACACATGCATACAAATATACAGTGGTCAAATTAGATGATCTCAGTTGGTACTGCTTCCTCTCTACAAGAGGTTACAGTATGGCCTACGCACATTGCAGGGATAGGAGAGAAGGAAAAGACAGACATGAACACAAACACAGTCTTTACAGGAACACAAATGCCAGTTTTTCTCTTTTTTAATTTTTATTGTATTTAGCCTGTCTACATAGATCCCCTTCTTTGTAGGGGCTAGCCAAAATGGGAGTGGTGTTTGGTTTGGTTTTTGGTTTGGTTGTTGGGTTTTTTTTTTTATTTTTTTAGATCTGAATTGAAGAATATTTTCTGTCTGCTTCAAGTTAATTGCATGTGCATGACAGAAACACGTCTTTCCACATGTTCCTTGACCCCAGCAAGGCCTAAACTGCCTGTCTACTCACTCTGAATTTGACCTTGAATACCACAATCTACAAACTTGGTGGCACTTACAACTGGAAACAATACATTAAATCATCATCCCTTGCTACACATCACTTAGAGATGCATTTGTCACAGTTATATTAAATTAGGATCACAAAAACATAATTTATGACCAAGAGTGACATTTCATAAAGCCTGTGAAAACAAAATTACCAGAGAATGTGCACCAAAACATGGTATTTCTTGCCACTACAGTTTGTCAACAGAACAGTTCCTCCAAGATGATCCTTTCTACGGTAGAAGTTATATGATGGAAAGTTAAGAACATGACAGAGACGAATTGGTGGTCTTGGTTGGTACGCTGAATTTGAGCGGGCAGTGTGCCCTTGACCCCAGGAAGCATACCAACATACTGGGATGCTTTAGTGAGAGCATAACCAGCAGGTCAAGAGCTGATTAGTTCCCTCCAGTTGTCATTTATGAGTCTGCACATGGAAGAGTGCATCTAGTTTTGGTCTACTCACTCCAAGAGAGAAATAGAAAAATGGGAGAGAGCCCAGAGGAGAGCCTCTAAGATGGTCAGGGGGCTGGAGCATATGAGATACTGGGAGAGGCTAAAGAAGATGGTTTGGTTTAGCATACAGAAGTCTAAGGTAGTGGCCTAATTACAGTCTTCAACTACCTTAAAGAAAGTTTTGCAGAAGTGAGAGACAGACTCTCCTCAGAAGTGCACAGTGAAAGGACAAGATGCAAGGGTCACAAATTGCAATACAAAAAGTTCCACCTGGCTCTAAACAGAAGTAAAAATTCTGAGAGTGGTCCAGAGAGGTTATGAAATATCTATCCCTGGAGGTGCTCAGAACACAGCTGGACATGGCCCTGTGCAACCTGATTTAACTCTGAAGATAGCACTGTTTTGAGAAAAAAAATCAGACTAAATGACCTCCATGTGCCTTCTAACCTAATTTTTTCCATGATTCTATGACTGTCCTACATCAGAGGCATACACTTCCAGTCTTCTATTTATACGTATGTCTTTAATAAAAAATAGCTAAAGGTTATCTTCATTTGGGCTCAGATTCAATGAAAGACTAAGTAGAATTTGCATGGAATTTGGGGACCTATATTTAAAAATTTGACCCTGTTAAATCATGTCCTTCCGTCTTTAGAGTTAACATTCCTCTGGGACTTAAAGCTCTGTTCCTGAGAAGGCATAGCTTTACATAAGTTTTCAGTTTTTTGGCTTCTATCCTTTGCCTTATTTTCCCTGTGACCTACCAACTAGGCTTTCCTGTTCAGGTGCTTCGAAATGCTTACTGGCTTATCACAAAATAGTTATGAACATCATTTTAATTTAAAACAATACAAAATTATAAAACAATACAAACTGCCATCTTTTTTGAATATGAACTCAGCTGCTGGATAACTTGCTCAGAAAGGGTGAAAACTACCCTCAAGTACCTCCCAATTGAAAGAATTTAAATCCATATCCCCTACTCTTTGACAAGTGTCAAGGGAGTACTGGTCACAATTTCCTTAGCTCAATGAGTCTTCACTCTTCCTTTACAGCTTCACAATCAGAGGCTTACATGGAATTTGATCATCCAGTTCTCTCTGCCTCTGAGCCTGTGCCAAAAGACAGTCAAGAGTTAAACTATGAGTTGGGTTGGGTTTGGCTGAACATTTCCTTTTTAACCATTATTCTCATAAAAACCTGCACAACCATAAAACTAGATAAATTCTTCACCTGAACTATTCAATGCCTTATTCAGATCATTGAGAGATTTATTTTGGATATTTGACTGAAAATTCATTCAGGCACTTAAAAAGTACAGAAGAATGAATGAGTACACATTACATTATACAAGACAGTGATCTTCTTTATGAAGCAGCAAATTAAAATCTTTCAGTGCTAAGAACCAGTTTTTCAAGGTACCTTCACAGGTTGCAGGGAAACCAGAGAAATATATAATTTCTTGTCAAAAAGTATCAATCACACATATAAGCCCAAAATATCATATTCAGACAACAAATTCAGTAGTTTGACAAGCAGGTGACAGGGAAAAACTACAAATCTTGTTTTCATTAGCCAGATCACAGTGTCTTGAGTACTGAAAAGTTATCAGTGATTTTAAAAAAATCACACCAAGCAATTTAGTTACTTATGTTACTGAACTATGATTAACTTGAGAAAAGCTCTGATGTAAGAGTTTTCAGATTCCAAAAATGATTGCTTACACGTTAGCATGTTAGAGGCAGTGAAAAAAGACAATTTGAATTTATGAAAGTTTCATTATGAATAATAACTGTCTCCTGTTGAAAGAGGCAAACAAGCTACGATAGTGAACATATTTTCTGTAGTGTTTCATTAGTAAGCCAAGAAGTATTATGAAAAAGGAAATTTAAAATATTCTTGTCTACCCCAGAAGAGGTCAAATCCTGGACTGGTTCTCCTCAGAATTTCAGTAAGCTTCTATGATTATCAGAGAGGGTTGTTTTGTCATTGTTTTTTTTTTTTTTTTTTTTACACTAGTGAAACATATTTCTCAAATTTACATTTCACTATGTATGTTTTATATATCTTATGCTTTGTTATATATCTGCATCTCCTAAAGGAAAGCTATTTCCTGGAGAAACAATGCACTTCAGAGATTTAAAAATCAAAAAAAGTATCAGAAAAGCAATCTTTTTTTACTTTAAAATGATGGAAATATGTCAGGCTTTCTAGAGAAACATCAGTTTTTGCTCAAGTACTGAGAGACAGTACTTGTAGACCACAGAGGTCTACAAGCTTCTATCAAAATTCTGGGTTCAAAAGAGGTTTTCTCCTCATCTTCCTCTCTCCAAGATCTACAGTTACAAAAATCTATTAATAATCTACCAGGAACATTCAAAACTTGTCATTACGTGGTTTTACGAGGCTTTCTTCATCTGGATATCTCTGTAAAGTTCAAGGATTGACTAGATCTCACATATCTGGCATCTGTTCCAGTTCAGATGAAGGGCACTTCCACAATACTCCCTGCTAAAGGACCTGATCCCAAGCCCAACCAAATCCATGAGGAATGCTCCTACTGGCTTTATTAACAGACCACAAATCTGAAAGCTTGCACTCACTTCTATTGATGTTTAAAAAAAAAAAAACAAAACAAAAAAAATTCTCAGTTTAAATTCTTAAAATCTTTTGCTGCATGTGGAGTTTATAGTACTTCTATGTTTTTTTGACAATGTAGTAACTGGTAACTTTAAAACACTTCAGTGACTTAACTAAAAACATAGAGCTCAACGTATGCATCTAAACATAATATAGCATTAGTTAATGCCATGTTTTCTTAGATCAGTGCACTTTAAAATCAACTATCAAGTTTTCCAGCTTTTACATATGCAGAGCAACTGGAAAGAAAAATCACATCTTTCACAGATAATGTTCAACTCCTGATTAAATAAAGATTTGCCAAGGCAGAGATACTTTATGCCTCAGGAGACAGTCATAGTGGAATTCGAGTGTATTTTATATGTGAATTAGAGGTAAGATGTAATGACACGAGATGAAAGGTTCAGCCGTGATTTTAATAAAAGGGGGAGACAGTACTTCCCTGTGGACCCCATATGCAAAAGAGTGAGACTCAACAGAATATATGAAAAGATTCAGCAAAAACTACAATAAATGTTTCAAAGTTATAAGACCTCCATTAAAATTCATCACATTTTACTGAAGTTGAAAATTCCAGTTCTGAGAGTAAGCTTTAACACATTTTTGATAGTTTGTCATATGAAGTTAAAGCTATGTCATCAATAAGCTGGTACAATTTTCAACTTTTAGATAAGACAGAATTGGAGAGCTTGAAACCATAAAATTTCATTTTTTAAAGGTTTCTAATAACATGATCTAAAAATAATGTCCTTGAATCTGTTATTTTGAAAGCGTGGTTTTTATTGAAATAACACACTTTAGTAGTACTTCGATCACAGACATTTTAGCTGCTTAGTGCTTTTAGCAATCCTTAGAAAAAGCTGTTACCTATTGCCTTATTGATATTTTTATGGATACAGCAGAATTACAAAGAACCATTATTTCTTTTTTCCCCCATTAAATGCAGGAAAAAGTTTCAGATTTTGCACAGGTCTCTCTCTTTCTGTGCATTTAAAAAAAAAAAAAAAAAAAGAGAGAGACATGCCTTTGTAAGGGAAAGACATGAAAAGAGCAAAATGAATGGATGAACTGCTTAAAGGGAAAAAAAAAAATCCTGCTTTATTTGATCTTTTGTGATAATCACACTCCTGGCACCCTGCCAGCAAGGCTGAGCACACTGATGTCTGGCCAAGTAGAGTAATCTCTTGGTTCAAGTCTGAGGTCTGTGATGAAAATTACAAAGCAGAGACAAAGTCAAAATGCCACCTGTGATTTTATTCTGAAACTAATTTGATGGAAAAAGTAATACAATGCAAACAGCCTTTTTAGTAGAGTCTACAAAACTATGACTAAATTGAAACCAATGCAAGTGGATGGAGGTAGCTATCATGCAAATACATTTGGATCTGCAGGCATTCCTTTTAAAAAGAGCGGTAGGTGTCTTTGTGACAGGTAAATTGCTTCGAAATTATGTTTGAAGTCCAAGGTCAAACTTTTAAAATTATAATTTAACTTACATCTTCCTTTATTCTGCAGTCTTTTTGCACCTCCTACATAATGCATTTGAAACCAACAAAACCAGGGGAAAAAAAAAATGGTATAAATTAATTTCCTTAATTTACTTTCCATGAACCACCATTCATTACAAGTCAACAAACCCCTGAAGGAAAAAACCTTTTCCTTTCTCTTTTCATTCAGTAGTCTATATTTGAACTAGTTGCCCATGGATATATGGAGAAGAATTGTATAGCCACAAAATTCTGCACGCACACTCTATTCAACTTAGAAATCCAGCCAATAGAGTCTTCTACGTTATTATTCAGATGCAAAACAGAAAAAACAACCACCAAAAATTAGCATGTCACTTTCTTTTTTAGATGTCTGTTGTGTTTTCCTACATTTTACTGGGTTGTACATTATTAGCAGTACTGATTAAAGTTTGTTTGGGTTTTTCCTAACAAATACTGAAGATGATCCAGAATGACTCAGAAGCTGTTTTTACAGATTTATTCTTAAAAAAAAAAACAACACAACAAAACAGATTTTGTTTCCTGTATGTTACTTCAATAAAAATCCACTGTTCACTGATCAAGTGATACAGGTTACCTATTTTACCACCACCTTTGCTTTAAAGTTGGATAGTATCTTGCCATTTTTATACACGCTTACTACTCCTCTCTGCACTAGTAAGACTTGCCATACGCAAGCACCAGGATGATCCCTGATCTCTAGGACTTCACTGAAAATTTCAGCTATTTCACAGTTCCTGCTATCTTCCTTCTTCTTCAGGAAGGTTCTCTACAGATTTCGTATTCTCTTTGATATTCAAGTCTGTTTCTGCACTTTGTATTTCTCCCCTCCATCAACCGTGCTAATCAAAGGAATGCATTAATAGCCACCTTAACCTTCTCGTACTCATATTTTCAGGCCACTCCTTTTCTATATCTTCCTTTGCAATCGAAAAAAGCAACTCATTGCAGCATAGACAATATAGCACTTATTAAATTCTGTGTTTTAAATATGCAGATATGCTCATAAATTTCTTAACTGCACACACACACACACACACAAATAGATGGGTGAGAGAACTTCAGGTATATACATGCACATATTCACACAGACAGCATAAAAATGATTCGTAAAAACATGAACATTTATGTTTAAATAAAAGGTACCTACCTGGAATGAGCTGCCCCAGTAACTGATGGCATCTGGAAAGGCTGAATACAGCTACTATGACCAAAAAAGGATAATGTTTCCATTTCATGATGTGTCCTTCTTTGCATTACACCAGCTCAGCAGCACTAACGTAAATGTTACCTGCAATACACAATGGAAATAAGGACAGACAAATTAATGATAAATTTAAGGTACTTCCAAATGTTTTTGCCCAGTGTAACTCTATGAAGTATGCTGGTTTCAATACAGTTTTAGCTATTAAAATGATGTTAAATTTTCTAACAATTAGGAAGTTGTAAACCACAACCAGAATATTAACTATCCTTGCAGAGCAGACAAGCCCGAAACAGATGTTTTAAAGGGAGACATGAGGAGCCCCATAGCGCACACGTATATTTTAAAGTGCTGCATGTAACCCAAGTTATTAAAGAAATTGCTCAGTTCAGCAAGATAATTCAGCGTAGATTTAATCCACCCCAGTTCAAGGAAATACTTAAACACTTGCCTAAGTTGAAAACGCTTCAACGCTATTCAGCTTTCTATACAAGCAGGGTTAAAACTTTACACTAGTTTTCTTGTTATGACATGGTGTTTTGCTGAATGAGGATTAGGGATAATTTTACCCAGTAATAATTTGAACAGTTAAGGTAACTTTCTGGTGAGTTTCTGTGTTCGTAAAGGCAGAAAATTTTCAGCTGACTGGCAGGAAAATGGAATCTTGTGAAGGAAGAAAATTTTTTGAATCAAAATGTGACTTTTACACTCATTTTTCTGACCACCACAACTGTAGGTTGAAAAGTATTCACAATTCCACCACTGTTGAAAAATAATCTCTGCTCATCCTACTCTCTTCTTACACTTCAGCTACGTTAGTGCTTAGTACGAACTTTGCCAGAACTCCTCAGGCTTTGTTTACAGCATACCAACCTGTTCAAAATGCCTTTCCTCTATAGGTTTCTAAAAAGCATACAGTGTTTTTTAGATGATCATAGGTTTCTAGAAACAGTAAAATGTTTTTTAGACAATCTCTTTAATTAAATACACACAATCTAAATAAATGCGTTTAGTGTTTTATTTTGTTGGTTTAGTTCTTTTTTTATAAGGGCCTTTATCTTAATACAAACCAAAATGTGTGTGACTGCAATGTCCAATATATTGCAGAGTATCTGGGGTTCATGTCAAGTTCCTGACGACAAAAGAGACGCTATTTTAAGTGTCTGTCAAGTTACCAGATGTGCACAATTGCCTGACCCTAACCAACATGAAACACAACTGTAAATGTGAAGCAGGCTGATGCATGAAGCTCTACTCCAATAATAAATAACTGTTAGACCTTGATAATGTTACAACTGCACTTCTCATTTCTTTCTCCTCGTACTTATTCCCCTTGTAGTTAAGAATGTGTACTCAGAGATGAACAGTTTGGATTATGACTCCTATATCACCTAAATGCCAGCAGACAGAATTGTAGCAGTGAAAAAACCTGCGGTGCCATCAGTCACTTCTTCAGTCTGCTGGGACAGAGAATTTTCAGCTGTAAACCTAATATATGTTTAATGACGGCAGATAGAAGAGTTGTATCGTTACTGGGAGTATTCAGTGTCATCTGATACTTTTGGATGTTCAAAAATGCATAAATAAGTTAAGTATGAATAGATTCAATCACCTACACATGCTGCATTTTACATTTGCTTCTTGTGTTATACCTGCGCTTTCTATTATCTCAACAACCAGAAATAATAATACTCCATTTCCTACTACTGCTATTAGCTGAATCCTACAAAATATTTTTTCTTCATTTTTCTCACTTCATCTGCAGTGCACACAAAAAACCAGTTCCTTCCATTTCCATTCTTTAATTTCCCCTATCACTTGTATGACTGCTCTTCTGTTGCAAACAGCTTGACAGCTCTTAATGGCAGAGTTAATGGCAATTAATGGCCAAGGTGTTACATGCTGCTCTAAATGCTATTCATGATATGACTCCAAAACTGAAATCTGAAATGAGGATTTGCAGCTTCAGGCCTTTAGAATATCGATCTCTTTCTCTGTATAGTCATACAGGCTTGGTGTATAATACTATTTACCACATTGGCTTCAGATTCCCACAGTTTCTTCATCTATTCTTTCTCCCTGTAAATACAAGATTGAATGTTGTTTCCAATTCAAAGCTGATGAGGCAGCCCATTGAATTTGGTTCACCAAAGAAAAAAATAACACTTTCAGTTAAGGATTTACTTTGTCATTATAATATGAGGTGCTTACACAATATACATCAATGTGAAATAATAATTTCATTAATACATGTTGCAAAATCATTCAAGGACTCAAAGATTTAAGAAGAGTCTAAGTGTTCCCATCCAGCGGCAGGACACAACTCCTACTGATCCCAACAGGATTTAAGATCACACATTCTGGAGTAGAATTTGATTTGTGGACCAAATTGTGTTGGGTTTGTGTGGCAAGGTGCTGGTAGAGGGGGTGCTGCAGGGTGACCTCGCTGAGAGGAGGCCAGGGGCTGCCCGGTGCCAGACACAGCCGGCTCCAGCAGACCCACCGCAGGGCACAGCTGAGCCTGTCTGCCAAGCTGATGGTACCTCTGGGAAAGCCTGTATAAGAAAGGGCAAAAAGCCAGATAGGCAGAGGAATAGGGAAAAAAAAGGGTCAGAAACAGGAGAGGGAACACCAGGAGGAGGGGGAGGAGGTGCTCCAGGTGCCAGAGCAGATTCCTCTGCAGCCCATGGAGAGGACCACGCTGGAGCAGATACCCACACTGCAGCCCGTGGAGGACTCCAGGCTGGAGCAAGTGGACGTGCCCTGAAGGAAGCTGCAGCCTGGGGAGAGCCCACACAGGAGCAGGTTTATCCTGAAGGACTGCAGCCTGTGGGAAGGACCCACGCTGGAGCAGGGGAAAAGCGAGAGGAGGAAGAAGGAGAGGCAGAGAAGAGCTGTTATGGACTGACCGCAACCTCCCATTCCCCATCCCCCTGCACCACTCCAGGGAAAGGACGGGGGGCAGCAGAGGTAAAGGAGTTGGGGATGAAGGGGTGAAGTTGAGCCTAGGAAAAACGGGGGGTGTAGGGGTGTGGGGTGTGTTTTAGTTTTTGTCTTTCTCATCATCCAACTCTATTTTAATCAGCAATAATTTTGCTCTTTAACCAAGGGTAACCCACCACAACCATAGAGCTGGGCGGGGAGATGAATCCCAGCAACATACTTTATGGCACTTGCCCTATCTGTGAAGGCATCCCATGCATGAATCCAAAGTTTTGTCTCTTCCATACCTCTCTCTTCCATTTACTTGATTGGTAGACTATGACTTCTTTTTAATCCCTTTGTATGTGACAGAGCCCCACAGGGAGCTCAGACGTTAACTGCCTGGCTTGTTTGTTAAAACCTTTTCTGCCCTCTAATTATGCTTGTGTTTTATGTTTGAAATACAATATTTAATTCTAAAACCTGAAATTATTTCAGTGTTATTAAAAACATTATTTTACAGAAAATTTCAGTGAAGATGGTATTAGTGAATCCAAATAATTTTAATATGAAAACAAAGCTTTTTAGTCTACAGTTTAAAAACAATTCTTGTAGATATTCCTTGAAAACAATCCTGAACAGGAGGATAATTCTCTATATTTGGAGTATAGTGCTTTCTTCTGAAATAGTAGCCCTGATCACAGGGAAGATAAAGAAGAAAAAGACATCATCAGAATGGAAAATAGTTTTCAGAGAAGAGAAACAAGGTCTTTCTCATCATAGTCTACTGCCATAGTCTGCAATTCAAGTACTACACTTATAGTGGAAGAAACCCATAGAAGTGTATCACAACCAAAGGGATTCAGCTGGCAATTTAAAACACTGCTTCCCTTCGTACATACTAAAAGCCCATGAAGTATCCTGCCACATGCATTTAGAATTTCTATTCATATACAAATTTCTCAGTGTCATAACATTTAACTTCTTGATCATAATAACTGAGCTAAATGTTTCTGTGTTTGGCCCTTCTCTGCAATTAGTCTTTCAGTGACTGAAATACAAAACTAATATTGCAGAATAAGGACTGGCACTAATTAGATGTTGCCAGTGACAGAAGAAGGATGCACTCGTCATATAAGCTTCAGCTGGCCTGAGACCTCACTTAACTCCGTATCAAATGACTGCAGATCTACACCAGAATGTGCAAAAAAAGATTCAGGTCCAATGAGTTGTCCAGAGTGCACAATGAAGATAAACACTGGCTCCTCTATGACATTATAATCATTAAAGAATCAATGGCAAATTAAACTGCACAAACCCAGAGGGGAAAGAAGCACTATGGTAAAGGCAGGGAAAGGGTCTAATCAATTATTTTCTTCCACTTCCCAAGTATAGTGCTATTTATCACTATAGTCAGTGCAGCATTCAGCAGCAGAAGCAAAGACACTGAGATAAGACCCAAACCAATGCTGGTTTTCTTTTTATTTCTTTTCCCTTTTTTTTTTTACAGTTTGATTATTATTGTTGCTTCTCTCAGAAATGGTAACCAGGCTTGGTAAGACTAGATTTTGACAGTATGTTGAATAGAAAAAAAGGACACAAAAGCCAGGTAATTAAGATTCTAAATTGTAAAAATAACTTCCCTTTATAAAATCTACGCACTTTGGTAAATATTATGCTAAAGAAGATTGTTTGCCTACAGGATGAGACAGAATTTTGATTTGCCGTGTACCCAAAGGCCATTTTGGAGTGGACAGGCAAAATTTCACTGAAAGCAGAAAAACCAGAAAATCTTCCTTTTGAAGCAATGTTAACTCATTTTGAATGCAGAAAATTTTTAAAGCTTATCATGCATTTAGGCCTGCTGATATTGGGTGGACCTTCTCATACTTTCAATCCTTTTGTTATAAAGTTCTAATGTCTATTAGTCAGACACCCAGTTAATTGGTCATCTCTGTTTAGACTGACACTACTTCTGAACTTACTCCTCCTGTACATTATCATCAGTAAAGTTATATATCACTGAAATTGAGAACTTCCCTCTACTGTTTTAAACATCCTGTCTTTGTTAAATTTATTTGGAGTTTCAGGAGGATGAGAAGGAAGCACTGCCATACATTGTCTCAACTGTTTTCATTTAGGAGCAAGAATGACAGAGAGTTGATGAACTAGGGGAAAAAAGTCTGGCCAGCTCCTTTTCTGTCATAAAGTAAATCAACTCTACTAAGATCAAAGCAGCTAAAAAAAATATAAATCTATTTAAACCAGAGTAGTTATTATTATAGAGCATCTATGGATCTGGACTGTGATCCTTTCAGTGACAGTTTCAGCAGACATTCATGAAGCTCACCTTATTTAATCTTTTAGTATTCCAAAACATTTGCTTTTTTAGAACCAATTGTTAGGTCAGTTTTAACAATTATGATGCAAGATTTATACTTTACTTATTTTAAGCTGTTGTTTGTTTGGTTTTTTTTGTTAAATGCAGTGAGAAAACCAAGAGCAAAATAATTAATAATAATAGTAATGGATTGAATGTGCTCAATTTACATTTCTAAGCTGGCAGGTGACAAACTTAGGTGTAAAACAGTCTTACCTAGATTTTAACTGACTTGATTCTCTGTATGGTATATTTACTGCCTAAGCAATACCATAGGAATAGTTCATCTAGTATAATTCAAAGGAGAAAAAAAAAAAAAAAGCTGTGCCCATGTTCATCCACTCGTACTGAAAGACTGCAGCAGAAACCCAAACAGCAGTATCAGCCTGACAAACTGTGGTATGTGACATAAGCTGTAGCCTAAACCCTAAATACCCTCTACTCTGCTGCCTACACATAAAAGCTCAGTGTGAGGAGCCAAACTTACAACAAAAGAAACATCTTTTCTCCCACCAGCCTCAGTCTCATAAACAATCTCTCTACCAGAAGTTCTGCTAATCTTGAACGTTTCCTTCATGTGTCTGGCTATATAAGCTGAGATTAATTTTGAATAAGGGACAACTTTAACAAAGAAGTTTTCCTCAGGGAGGAGTACACAGGAGAGACAGTGAGCAATAGAACATGATTTCTGCGTAAGGAAGCAATATATTTGTAATGTAATAAATGTGCAATGCAAGGTAGGAGGCATGAAGTGGAGTGTTAAGGAAAAGAGAAAGAAAAAAAAAAAAAAACACCCAAAACCCAAAGCACCCAAACAATCCCATTAACTGCAAAACAATGATTTCCAATTGTTCTGTGAATTGAGGCCACTCGAGAAAACTGACAGTGCTCTGCAGGCTCCTGCCCCTGCCTGACCCCCAGACTGTTGTTCTCTCTCAAGGAGTCAAATTAGGTTACTGAGCGCTTACTGCTCTCTGCCTTTTCTGCCTGCTGTGCCAGGAGCCATATAGAGACACTGTCTGAGTGTGCAGGGCTGGGGCTAGGAAAGCCAAAGCCCACCTGGAGGTCAGTCTGGGAAGGTATGGGAAGGGCAACAAGAGGGCCTTCTACAAGTACGTAAGCAGCAAAAGGAAAACCAGGGAAAATGAGGTGGGGGACCTGGGGACAAAAGACATGGAAAAGGCTGAGGTATTTGATGCCTTCTTTTATCGCAGTTTTTGTTGGAAAGACCAGCTTTCAGGAACCCCAGGCGCCTGAAACCCGAGGGGAAGTCTGGACTAAGGAAGACTGGCTCTCAGTGGAGGAGGATCAGGTTAGGGAGCACTTAAACTACCTGGACACACACACCAGTCCCTGGGACCTAACAGGATGCACCCATGAGAGCTCAGGGAGCTGGCCAACGTCTCCGCAAGGCCACTCTTGATTACCTTTGAAAGGTTGTGATGATCAGGAGAGGTTCCTGAGGAAGAAAGCAAATGTCACCCCTATCTTTAGGATGAAGGATCCAGGAAAGAGCAGGCCTGTCAGCCTCATCTCGATCACTGAGAAGGTGATGGATGAACCTCTTCTGGAGACCATCTCCATACGCATGGAAGGACAAGAAGGTGATCGGGAGTAGTAAACATGGTTTTATGAAGAGGAAATCATGTTTAACCAACCTGAAAGCTTTTTACGATGAGATGACTAGCTTGGTAGATAAGGGGAGACCAGTGGATGTTGTTTATCTCGACGTTAAGAAGGCCTTTGACGCTATCTTCCATATGATCCTCATAAAGAAGCTGATGAAGTACAAGCTAGATAGGCAGAGGGTGAAGTGGACTGAAAACTGGCTGAACTGCCATGCTTAAAGGATTGTTATCAGTGTCACAAAGTCCGGCTGGAGACTAGTCCCTTGTGGTATACCCCAGGGGTTGCTACTGGGTCCAATACTGTTTAATGTCTTTACTAAGTAACCTGGACAGTGAGACTGAATACACCCTCAGCGAGTTTGCAGATGACATAAAACTGGGAGGAGTGACTGGTACACCAGATGGTTGTGCCACTATACAGAAGGACCTCTGCAGGCTGGACAGTCTCATGAAGTTCAACAAAGGAAAATCCCAAGTCCTGCACCTGGTGAGGAATAACCCAAGGCACCAGTACACACTAGAGGCGAACTGTCTGGAAAGCAGCTCTGCCAAGAAGGACCCAGGGCTTCAGCTGGACAAGAATTTGAGTCAGCGATGTGTCCTTGCAGCAAAGAAGGCCAAAGGTATCCTGGGCTGCTCTCGGAAAAGCGCTGACAGCAGGTCAAGGGAGGTGATCCTTCCCCTCTCCTCAGCACTGGTGAGGCCATATGTGGAGTGCTGGGTCTAGTGTTGGGCTCCCCAGCACAAGACTGACAGTGGAGCAAATTCAGCAAAGGGGCAGTAAGATGATTAAGGGGTGGGAGCATCTGTCATATGGGGAGAGGCTGGGACTGTTCAGTCAGGAGAAGAGAAGGCTCAGGGGGATCTGATCCATGTGGATAAATACCTGCTGGGAGGGAATGAAAAAAAGGGAGTCAGTCACCACTCTTTTCAGTGGTGCCCAGTGACAGGACAAAAGGCACAAATTGAAACACAGGAAATTCCACTTAAACATAAGAAAAAACTTTCCTACTGTGAGGGTGATTGGACAGTGGAATAGGCAGCCCAGATACATGCGGAGACTCCATCCTTACACGCAAAACCTGCTAAGACACAGACCTGGGCAACCTGCCCTGGCTGATCCTGCTCTGAGCAGGGCATTGGACTAAATGATCTCCTCCCTGCCTCAGCTGTGGCTATCCTGGTTTGGGAACCACAGCACCTAAATCAGCAATCCATATACTGTTTCATGAAATGCAGTATTATAAAGTGTCTAGCACAGAATGAGGGAAGGCTACCTCTTACAGAAAACTAGTCACAAAATGTTCAGAAGCTGTAGTGTAGAGTGACTAGAAAAGCTAGCAGCATCAAATGGTCCTGGAGCAGAAGCTGATGGGATGGAGATAGTATGCTGGGCATGTCTTTTCGGGCTTAAAAGAAAAAAGATTAAAAAAAAAAAAAAAAGACATGAATACTAGAGAAATCACTTATCCTGTGAAAAGTCCTCAATGCACGGTCAAAAATGGAAAGTTGAGGAGGTTTGTGGTGACATTTTTTGGGGAATAACCTTATTATCCCACAGGTAAACTGAACATACAGATAGACTAATGCTTAAATATGCTAAGCAGTGTCGTAAGCCCTTGCCTGTCATCGCAGTGCTTGTTGTGTTCAGGCTGATTATTCCCCTGGAATGCAAAAATCAATTCTAACTTGCAAACTATTATTTTGCACGGACCCGCAGTGTTGCAGGTTTTGTCCTCTATTTTATATTCAGTTGCTCTCAGGGGAGCAATCAGAGGCCAAAGGTAATTGGTAACAGTCACCAGTGAATTCACTGGACAAAACTCTCCTCAAATCCAGAAGGTGATTTAATTCTGTTAATTAGCTGTTTTTGTTGAGACTGCTGATATAGCTAAAAGCTGTGGGAAGAGAGGGAAGAAGTGAAGATATTCGTATTATCACTCTCAAGAAGCCATACAAGAGAGTGAGAGGGAAGGATCTTAAGGTCTTAGCTAAAAGCTTTACAGTGCAGGATACTCTGTGTGTGTGTGTGTGCACACGCATAAGTGGTTGTGTGAGAAGAGGCGATGTAGCTTTAGAGACATCTCTAATCTACTAAAATTTACCTGTGCTTCAAACCTAGAGGAAAGTAACACTTTGGGTCTTCCCAATTGTAGCCAGGCTGCCTGGCATAATTCTCACTCGTAGAACACCAAATTTCTCTATAGAAGCGTGCCACAGGAGTGGAACTACAGTCTCTGGGAGCTTTAACTGACTCACTCCATGCAACTCTAAAACACAAGACTTTTCAAACAGCTGTTTGGGTTTGTTTGTTTGTTTTTTTTTAAAATGCAATTTCATATTTTTTAAAATTGTATCCCCTTTAATCAACCTGGACCTCCCTTTTTGCATAATAAGGGACCATCTCTTAAATAGAGCAAGCAAGCAAATGTGAAGCAAATCCTGTAGTAACAACAGCACTATGGAAAAGCCTACGGGAAAACTAATTTAATTCAGAGCTGGATTTGGATGTGGTACTATAGACAAAACTAGGTTTAAAGCAGGGAGGGGAAAGGAAAAAAACAACAATTCTTGGTTAGTAGATGGAACACTGATAGAGGCAGGGTGTCTGCAAAGGACTTGCACATAGTCATGAGAATAAAAATTACAACAAAATTCATGGATTACCTATGAGGTCGCTATCTTTTAAATGCTTTGCTCTGTTTTAGTAAGATTTTCTTTTTCTGACTGTGATTAAACAACCAGGAAACAAAACTTCAACATGATTCTGAACCCAAATTACCAGACTGCCAAGTATCAGATACTAGTCTATACCCACTCAGAAGAAAGCAACATGTATGATATAATATCTTTTTCTCGTCGTTTCTCAAGTTTGGAAAACAGTATGACAAAAGTAAAAAGGAACATTCCCTTTAGGGATACTCCTACTTGTGAATGTCAGGAAGAAAGAAATAAAGTGATACTCTACTCCTATTATATCAGATACTTCCACCTTTCATTTCTATAAACCCCTTTTGCACATAAGTGATGCAAGAATTAAGTATCTTCTGTTCAAACTTAAATAGGTTCCTACAAAGAGGTTTGAACTTGTTAAAAGCAATGCTATCTCTTCAAAATAATAAAAATATGCTTGCACTCTAAACTAAATTTATAACAAATTCAGTAACAGTGGAACGAGCCCTGTGTTTTCCAACAGACAAATCTTAAGAGCTGGCTAAGTGTTAAAAAGTTTGTGCTTTTTGAAAATACAACCAAGGAATGATCTAAATAAAGCAAGAACTTTCTCGTATCTTATATTACTGATGCATTATCTCTTTTTGCCCTTTGGCATATTAAATCAACAACTCGTGTCTCAACTACCAAGACTTTCAAGGGAGTGTTTGGAAAAAACTGGGTACTGTATCTGTTGCAGATTTCCCAATATGAAATACCATGTTTCCAAATTGCTTTTCTAGAACTGCATACTCATCACTTTTTGAACAGGCAAGAAAATATCATTAGTAATGCCTTGATGTAATTAGCAATTTCTTGATTCGTAAGAAATACTGTCAATGTTCAAACACTATTAAGTAGTGGGCGTTTGAAGAAGTAAAGTGGTTGTTGTCAAAAGTACTTCCAAACAGAGTCACATGGAAAAGAAACAACACTTGATAGAAAGAAAATTCAGTGCCTGAAAGGTTAAAAAAAAATTCCTTTGACTGCATCTGACTCCTCTGTTATACCTCATCTAAAAAAGCAAGGGTTTTTCAAAGGCATTTAGCTTTAAACATTCACAGTACCTTTGAATGTCCTCAGCAGGACCAGAAAAGAGGGATTCAATTTTCAAAGATAATTGTGTCAGATAACTGTCTCATCCCTTTTCAGAAACAATCTGATAAATACCTAATTACCAGCCAAGTGATTTCAGAGCCACACAGCTGGGCCTGAGAAATGGCTACAGGGAATGACAAGGTCCCCTAAAGCCATTGAGAGCAAGAGGCAGTTGGTTTGTGAATTACTTCATTTATTCAGCTGATAAAAATGCGTAGAAAGTTCCCAGAGAAAACAAAATATTCATAAGAAGTTGAAATAGTAAACAGAATCATTATTTAACCAGAGAAGTAAAATACTAATTTTCAAATAAAACAGGACGGCGTACTACAGAGCAATTACATTCCAAAATCCACAACAGTAAATATTCGAGTCCTTAAAACCACTCATTCTTCCAGAAAGCATTTGTACACTACTCAGTCTAACCTTGTCTCGTGTTGATATATAATGCTGCATAATAAGAAATTGGCTTTACAGTAATTTATACTGCAATCTTGCTGCAAACTTAAAAAGCACTCTGATCTTAAACAATTATAGCCTTAACTGTCAACCTAGAAAGAATTAATAAATTGTCACCAGTGTTCAAGAACTATCTCATCCTTCTTGCAAACCCAACAATCCTTTCTAAAAACACAGAGTAGCTTCAATTTTACGTTATCTTCACCAATTAAAAAAACCCACAGGTATATGTAGCATCTCAGATTTCAGTGAATCTTTTTAAATTGTACATTGTAAAAGCCAATCCTGTAACCTTGCTGAATTCCTTGTGCTTGGAGAAGTGTTGGCCCCTACTACACATCCTAAATGTTAATGGAGTGGAGAGCATGACATATCAACATAATGATGCAGAGTTCAGAATCACAGATGGGAAGCAGAAGATTATTGATAATGCTTCAACAATATTAAATTGACCAAGTTATATATTCCTCAGGCTTAATGAAATACGTGTTTGCTGTGTGAAAAACGCAACAGATCTGGGGTGGTAATCTCAAAAGTACACATTTCTGACCTAACTCTGCTCCCAGATCGGAGCAAATTGATTGGAATTTTGCAAATGCAATGAAATAGGGATGGATCTATGCACTTCTGTAAATCCCACTCACATAATTTAAAAATAAGGGCACAAAAAATGTTACATATACATAGCAGAGAGGTGAGTCAATGGCTGTTGAGTCTGCAATGTAGGGACAAAGATTTAAACTAAGCTGGTTGCCTTTACTCTGGAGTGGAACAGTAGGGATCACATAGTCAAGAACAGGGGGACAGTTTTAAAGCCTGTTCCTTTCAGATTCTCAGCTAGTAAGTGACAGCATTTCTGCATGCGTCATTATTCACCTTGCACATAAACATGAATTAAAGCTGGCTGAGAAGAGCTGACACTCTGCTAGCATTTAGGTTCCAGCAGTCAGGCGCACATATTCAGTGGGGCAGGCAGAAAAAAGTCCTGGGGTTTTACTTGTCTGAAAATTAAGATTTGACCTTGGATCACAGCTTTGGCGTAACTGGTGTTGTGAAAGTGTGTTTAATATGGAAGTAAAATTCCCAGATAAATTCTCTCTCCAGCTACAATTTAGCAAAAAGACACCTGAGTACTAGTCACTCAATGCAAAGAAAAGCACAGACTCCACTTCAGTGCATGGTGAAAGCTTTGTGTTCATCTAGCCTCCATGCTTCCTAGGCTTCTATCTATCATGACAGACAGAGGCAATAAATGCCCCCTCATAAATTTAAAACTCCGTAAAATAAAAAAAGGGAATACTAGACAAAGTCTCAGCACACAAAGCAAAACAGGGGATGCTTTCCACTGCAAAGCTATGAAACAATAAGCATTTTGGGACCGTGGACTGCGGCCTCCGGAGGCAAAAAGGCTTGCCAGAATTCTTTTCCTCTTGAGATTCAACTTTGAGGGAAAGAAAAATAGCTTGGCTTTTGCCCTTAATAAGAACGAGAGCAATTAGAAAGGATTTGCAGATCCTGCCCCACCAATGAGCCTTCTCAGAGACAGAAATTTACATCAGGATTCAAAGAATACCCAGCTTTCCCTTTGAGCGCATTCATCCTTCTGGGGTCGCCAGTAAAGGTGAAGCTTAAACAATATGAGGAGTTTCAACCTTGTCTGCTTCTTGGTTAAATAGACTTGTGTGAAATGCTAACTCCTTGGGGGAAAGGAAGAAGATGCCAGCTTTCGTGAAGGTACTGGAAGAATGGCAGAACCCCTTTGAAACTGAGACTGATCTGATAAGGTCATTATGGTTGTTAATAGCAACTCTTTCCTCTGCTTCCTTGGCCGAGGCCGTGGCATTTAGCTGCAGTTTGAGGCGGCGAGCAGCCGAGCTGTCATTGCAGGGGGACGCTGGGGACTGGCTGTGCCCCCAGAAAGCCCCAACCATATCCCAGCAGGGGTAAGAGCTTCCCCCTGTAAGTGAAAGGAGTGCTATTGCCTCCTAACCTTTCCGGGACCAAAGCTAGTAGCTTTTTGCTATGTTTCATCCTTAAAGCAGACTTTGCCATCTCGCTGTTGATTTTGCTCCCACTAGCTTTTAAACCAGGAGACCAGCATGAGGAGAAACACAAAAATTTAAAGTAATTGCATTTCTATAGCTCCTGAGACTGTAAATCTTTGGGTCAAAGGAAAAAATCGTAATGTCGCCACTCCCAGCCTCAAGAGGAATACAGAGAGGACGTAACCCTTACCTCTTCTGTCTGGCAGAACTCACACCAGCTCCAGGGAAGTGAGATGCAGGGCAGTGCAGCAGTGGGCCTTAAAGTGTGTGGGAGGGAACGAAAAAGGAGATCTGGGATTATTTCAGAGAGAAAGTTTAGTGGATGCAGGACGTGAATCTTTCAGAACCCAAGTCCTTCTGGTCCTGCTATTTCTGTTTCAGCCTCCTATCAGGAGAATAGCTGTCCAAGGGGTGGGGGGACCACAGACTACATGCAAGAAAGTGCTATTCTGTAAACCCTGATAACCTCTTGAGTACGCTTTATGAAAGAGATTTATTTAGTCTATATGCTGTCAACAACCTATGAAAAATTAAGGTATCACCAGCAAGCTCCTCCCAGAGTGTGATGGCCTCCCTGTTCCTACAAGTAGGAGGGAAGAGAGAATCTGTGGCAAGACCTGAAATCTCATTTTTAATATTTCTATGGAATTGAAGTCTCAGACAAAATATATTTAAAAACGGCACTAAATTTTATCAAGAGCAGGATATGCAAAAGACGTTTCCCTCATAATCTAAACATTAATTTGAAAATGCAGATCACTCCTAAAAAGAATATCATCCTCCTTTTCCTTCCCCCTTCCTCCTTGGTTTCTCCTTTTAAGAAAATCCCTTACAGCATATTTTTAATCATCTCATTCATTCTGGAACATAATTTCAGGTCTGAAGCTATCTGTTACAGAGCTAACAGTAGCAGAGAACTCAAATTGATAGATTGAATATTTTGAGCCTGGAAAACTTCCCTTGTGATGATGCTCCCAGACCATTAATCCCATCTATTAGTAACAGAGAAGCTGTTAGTGTCCATTAGTATATGAAGTACAGTAAATAAAAGTGTGTGGTTTAAGTTTTATTTCTAAGTATTATTTTAGAAAAATAAATAAAAAGGATAAAGCTCCTAAAAATGTCCTGACCAGGAAAGCACAACAGATATGGAAAAGAGAATGAAGGTTTTATGTCTCAGAAAGGCTATCCAAACTTAGAAATTCTGACGCAAAACTTGAAATAATATCTACATACAAGAGCAAAAAAAAAACCCCACATGTCTCTCAACAACAAATTCTGGAGTTTCAGCTACCTAAATAGCACAGTAAACCAAAGCCTGGCAATAATTTTCATACGTATTTTCTTCTATCAATGCAATGAACTTTCCTGAGAGAAAACATTCAGCTCAAACAAAAGGGATTTCATTTTGTCAGAATATCTAGTATACTAAAAGTTCAGATTAACTGGTTAGTATTTTGACAGGTCTCCAGTTTCTAGCACAGATCCTCACGCATTTTGCATCTGTCAGATGCACAATCAGATGCTCACACATGCATCACGCTCCCTGTAACTACAACGGACACCAGCTATAAACATATTTTAAAAGTTATGGATGGGCCTGACATAACTGGTGTGACCTTTCCTAATAGAAGAACTGCTGTATAATCACTCTCAGGTGGGCAGGAAAATAAAACATCCTGAATCACTGAATTCAGTCACATCAGCAGGAACGTGGACTAAATAACTAATCTGCTAGCTCCTAAACCTTCAGAGGCTAAGGCTTAAATATTCCTGAGCTGGACAGAAACAGACAATTGGAAATTTATAGAGGTCGATAACTGAATTCCTAGCAGTAAACCATGATGACCAAACTAACCTGTAATGGATGAATAATTAGGTAGGGGTAGAAAAAAAGGCTGAATCCACCAGAATTGTGTATTCATGACTTAATAATCAGCTGTATTTCTGCATATTTCATTTAAACAGTTCTCTCAATCTGGGACTACTAGAGAAGTGACTACCATGCAGGCATTGTGATAGTATAATTTTAAAAAGGCTAAGAGTGATTCAAGAGAAACATTTCTGTCTTTGACTTTAGAAAAAGTTTTTGTTTTCTTTCATTAAAGTAGCTGTCTCTTTCAAAATACCTGAAATAAAGTGGCATTCATTTTCTAACAAGCCCTACGCTATCAGAAATAAGATACCAGTGGAGCAAGACAACAATATCATATTCTTTCTCTCCGAACTGGAAACTGAAATGAAGAATGTTGATTAGATGTTAGAGAAAATTATCCATGTGCTCGCTTGTACTACTGGCACTCTTAGGAGGCAATATTGCTTTTCTAGGACTCCAAAAAAGGCAACATTAACTTAACTTAGTGAAGACACCCTAAAAAAGACTCAAGATACTTTTACCCCATTTACCCATTTTAAAAATAATAGGCTTGTTCTAATATTTCCATTACCTTGCCTTCCTGCCCCCCTCTCTTTCCCCTCCTTTCCTTTCAGATAAGTCTGGAGACCTGGATGCATGTAGACAAGTTCTTTGCAGCACTCTAATGCTACAACCAGTGAGAAGAAAGCAGTGGATTAGATATTCATATGGCTGCAATGTAAATTTACTGACATTTTGAGGATATGATTTATCATATAGTCAGATGAACTAATCAGTATTAATGAAGAGGTTCATAACATGCCTCAAACTCACATTCCTTGCACGCATTAAACTAATTCAGAGCTATTCTTCTCCAGTTCTTTTCCTGTTAGTGAGAGGGAAATAAATTTATTTTAAATCCTTGCTCTCATCTGTACCAACCCATATCACAACCCACTTTCCATTCATTTCCTGAAAAATGGATACTTGATTTGTTTTCAATCTACCTTGGAGATCTCCAGTATGTATTGGCAGACAAAAAGTAAATTTGTTGAGTATCACAAAGAGCATGCTTTACATAATACAAAATATCCCTAAACTTTTTAACTGGAAAAAAGTAACAGCTAATAATATTTTCCTGGGGAAATGAGTATGCACAAGCATACTTGTATGTGCTTGTATTATAAGACTGTACCTTGCACAGCAAGCACTGAAATTGAAACCTCTAACAATATATGATCATAATTAATAAATTAATAATTAATACCAATAAACTTCTTTTGCGTAATCACAAAGCAATTCAAGAATTTTGGTATCTGAAACAAAATATTTGAATTATTCCCTGGTACTCTTCCCATCTCTTCTATGTCACCCCCTGTGCATACTTTCCTAATATCTGTTTCACAGATACCAGCATCTTAACACTTGGTCAAACTTTGCTGACTGAGTCTTTACTAAAGTCATTACCATGGGACGATCTGTTCATAAGCACGAAGTCTACAACTGTTTTGGTCTTTGCACAATAGTTTATACTGTGTGTTTATAAACAGCTCCTTCCAAGTACCTGTGTAACAATTACAATAACACTGGTTTTCCCTCTTGGCTGAGGCGATGCTGCCATGAGAAACTGTTTCTCGCTTCCTCAAGGCATCTCCTAGTTCCACAAAGACTCTGCTTATGCAGAGCACTCGAATAGCTCAAGGGCCATGAACTGAAGTGCCAGCAGATGACAAATCAAAATCTCATTTTCATAAAATGAACACTACCTCTCCCGGCATTTAAAGTTCCAGTCTGAAACGGCCTTTGATGAAACAAGAACGTTAAACTGAAGTCAGGGAGAAAGAGCATGCTAAAGTATGCAGCTATGCTCGGCCGTGGACCAACAAAGATACACATTGGGACACACTCTAATGTATGTTTTGGAAGACAGCACCTTCATCAGTACACTGGGAAAAATTTTACTCTTACGAATGCCTACAGAAAATAACTCTCTGCTCCCCTCCCCCAGTAAAATCAGATTAAAAATACTCTCACAGATAAAACATCACCAAATACAAAATAATTCATGACTGACAAGTTGTTGACAGTCTTCAAAGGAATAGATGCTGCTCTACAACTGCAGGCAAGGAAAACTAAGACAAATAAAATTGTAGCACATGAATAGAAATTACAGCAGGTTTGATTACAGTGAAAAATAAGAAAATCCAAAGCTCCTGAAAAGCAGTTTGAAAACCAACAGTCCTTGGTAAGAAAAAAAACCCATTTTTCAAATGGCATTCAGAAAATCAAATTTCTCTGCAAAAAACTTTTCCTGTTTAAGTATTCAGACTCCCATCTTCAAAAGCCGCTATTTATGAGACTCCTCTTTTATCAATTTGCTTCACTAATCTAAAATAGCATTGCTCACATTTAATATAAATTAAGCCAACTACATCATCACATTCTTTAAGCAGTTTATTTACTCTGTACTTGGCAAAGCATCTGTTTTAGTTTTCCATAATATAGAATATATCGTATAGAAAATATATATCTTCTCTGAACATCTGAAATGGAATAAACCAAATCATATGCTCAGTGTGACACAGCAGATTCAGAATACAGTATTAGAAGAAGGGAAGTAAGAAAACAGTGCAGGAATGACACTGCTCTGCCATTTAGAGCAACCTGTCAGTCTAATTGTAAGTCTAAACCACTAAATTTCACATATGAAAGTCAATCTGGTCTGCTGGGCAAACATTCAGACAACTTATTTTAATGGATCACTGTCTCCATTCAAACATAAATCAAACCCAGTGTTATAATAATAGAAGATATGAGAAGAACTTCTTCTGGGAGCAGATCTATCTTCAAGTCATGAAACCTGCAATAAATGCACCCTTTATTAAAAATATCTAGTCACCGTCAATGGCTTTTGGGTTTTTTTTTGTGATTCTGATACAGACTTAATAAAACCATTTACTAAACAGAATATATAAGCAGCTTTACTGACAAATCTCAGATTAACCTCTCACTCCTGACCTTTCTTCTTCTACCTAATTTCCTACCTCAGCTGTCTTACTGATACCTCACCTAGCTGGCATGCCATCGGCTTAACATGGCCAAAATTGACCTCTTTGTCTTCCCACCCAAGCACTGCATCACCAGCACCCCCCCCGTCACTCAAACCTGTAATAAAAATGTCATTTTTGTTTCACCTTTTCCTAGCCTTCCTAATCCAGATCATAAATAAACCCTTCTGCTGCTTCTTCTACACATTAAAGATAATTTTCTTCCTTTTGCCTGCACAGCTAAATGCTCACTTAAGCTCTTGGTTCTCATTTGGATTCATTTATTCTCAAGCTCCATTACATCGTTTCAACCATTCCCTTTCAGCCCATTCTAAATGCAGTTTTTAGTTTTATCTCCATTTAGGTTTCATCACAATGGGTAAAAATTCCAAAAGCATAAAACAGCCTAAAAACCAAAGATCCTTGAATCCATTTAGGATTCTAAATGGATATGGGTCATTTTTGTAAGCACTCATGCAGCTAAAGATGCAGATTATTATTAGACACATGAACATCTACAAAAGCTTCTCTCTCTGACAATGGCGCATCAGCCCCTAAGTATCTTGGAAATTGGACAATTTTACACACTCATCCACTCTTGCAATCCTTCTGCCACTTTCTTGTGTTTCATGCACCAATTTTTTCGTATCATTTCTTAACTTTGCTCTTTTTTGCCTCCTCTTCTCTCTTGGCATTTTAAATTGTACTTCTTCTGCTACCATCTATTTTATATACAGCTTTGTCACTTTCTCGCATAAATGTCTAAATTTTCATTTCATTTCATGCCTTTGGCGTAAAACATCCTCTGTGAACTTCCTCCTTAACAGTACACCTAACTCTAAGAAGCAGTTCACTAATGCCAGCTAAGTTGAAGATGCTTAACGCTACAATAGTAACAAAGCAAGTAACTATTCATATAAAGCATGCATATGTATGTGTATATAAACAATATATACCTGATTGCATATTGTCACTTCTACAATGATTTTACATTCCAATCTATATCATTGGTGTGTCTTACAATGAGATTGAGTCTTCACGGGGAACAATGAATCCTCTATCAATATATATATATTAAAACCATAACTTCTAATAATTCATGCACAGAGACCATGTAGAAAATTATCAAACACTCGACACCACATTTTTAAAGCCAACCATGCATAAATATAAATAAACAATGTTTCATTCTTTTCTGATTGTCTCTGCTTGGGATTCCCCTCTCTCATATATCACAGTATAATTTTGCTGAATTAACTGTTAGAAATCTAAGTTTTCAAGAGTAAATGAACAAAAAAGAAAGTGCTAAACTAGAGAAAAATATTTTTATGCTGTTAGTGAGAGACAATGCACGTGGATCATGCGGTGTACCCTGAGGCAGCAGTAAATTAACAACAGTGGTTCACAACTGACTCAAAGAACAAAGAAGTGAACCACCTGTTTTTCCTCTATCAGCCAGTTCTGAACTAAACCGGTGCTTAATGTCACAGAGGGACCTGTATGGACTGGGAAAAACACCTGGCCCTGTGTCGTTCTGAAATGGCAGGCGGTGATGGGAGGAGCGGTCAGCGGGCCATGGCCCTCAGCCAGCGTGCTTCCACTTTCCAACCCAGGGCACGTGGAAGGGCAAGAGGAATGCCTCCCTAGGAACGGTGTGGTTTAGAGGCTTTGTTAAATAGGAATTTTTGTCCTTGGATTCCATATTAACGTAAACCACCCACGACATCAAAATGACAACAGCAATTTCTCCTCTTTTCGGTGGACTGGGCTGTCCTGTTCCCTGTGCCCCTAACTAGCACCATTAACTAGGTTTCATCTTCAATGTGTCAAAGTTTCTGTCCCTGTGAAAAACCCCATCAAACACCCAGCTGTTTGCTCAGTTCTGGTGATGATGTAATTCCTGCAGGCACCCAGCAAGCTAGCCACTTTCTTTTTATTGGGCAAGTTTTTCACTCAGTCTATGGTTTAGCTTCATAAATGCTACAGGGAGCATGAAGGACATAGTAAGAGTAGGCAGCCATGACTACGGAACAGGAGGGGAGAAATTGCCTTTGCTGGCAGCAGCTCACACTTGCGCCAAACTAAATGACTGTATGATCATGCCTTTAGACCATGACCAAATCCCAACTCTAACTTGTCAGAGATTCTTAATGAACAAACTCTACCTTCTGGATAGATTTTTAAGGTATACATATGTGAAGAAGCACAGCACAACAAAACAAAACCCCAGGGAGAAGGTATTCAACAGCCTTCGCAGGTAAGCTTTATACATAATGAAATTACTTAAGAAAATTGCACAGTCCTTTTCTATTCACAGTAGAAAATATATATGTTTTTTCAGGTACATACTCATTTCACAGCTATAAAATAAAGTAATATTTAATTATTCTAATGAAAACATCAGAGCCTGTTATTTAGTAAACCCTGTTGCCTTTTTTTTTGCTATTAGAATGTTTTTGTTAAACACTAAATGTGACAGCAAAAACTATCATATCTATTCTATGAAAAGAACCCTACGTTAACCCTATATAAATGCACCCCATAAAATACTTGGAATTTTTCCTTAAAAGAGGTACTAAAACTTCCCCCTTTAATTCATTAGCTTTCATTCAACTTTGATTGCTGCTATAAAATGCTCTTTCTTTTTTACGATACCATGATCAGGTTTTTTGGCTTACCATAAAGGAAGTGAACATCAATCATTTGTATTATTCTATCATGATCAGTGCTCAGAAGGGAATGCTCAAGTAATTTTATTAAATCATGCATTACCTACAGCCTGCAGTTAAAGAAAAACAAACCACTGAATCCAAAGCTCTAGTTATCAAAGAAATATGAATTGCCCTTTTCAATATGTATTATTAAGCATCCTGTACAAAAAACTCTAGTACTGAAGCCAAAAATGATTCACATGAGATATGTTTAGGGATGAAGCACTAAGAAATTTCTGGCAGAAGTGCTAATTCTGCACATTTTCAATGACGGAATAAAATGGCCAGCACATGTATTAATCATCTGATATTATCTTTTGTATAACGGCATGTACTCCTCTCTCTTTAATCGTTGCTAGCTGAAATGGCATTTGAGCCAAGTAGAGACTTGAGGATTAAGGTCGTAACAATATACAACCAGAACTGCTTTGCCAGGTCTTGTGCTGAGTATATCTTGGCCACGACTCTCAAGGCTCCACTTCTGCTAAAACTTGCAAGCAAGAGACCCAGATAGTAAAGGATGTTGAAATGATCCACACTCTAAGAGGCATTTCCTAGTTTCTCATGAAAGAGCGTTTTTGACCAAAAAAAATGTGTTTTCCTTATGTCTCATGGCAGGAGTAACAATGCACTTTTCCACATGGGAGGGGACTCCGTGACACTACTGACAACTAACTCATAAAGATGGTTCCTCATGCTAGACTTCATACTTTCTTACATCTGTCCAGAAGTTTGGAGAGGACTTCCTTCACATTCCTCCCTTTATGTGTGAGTGAATATAGTTCCCACAAATGCTGCTGGATACCCAGCCCTGGGTATGACGTAGTTACTTTGTACTGTATCATAACAAAGAGTGCTATAAATACGGCTAGTAACAATGCTAGCTTATTTCCACTGGGTCCCAAACTTTGGCTGCAAGTCTGTGGGAGTAACAGTATGCACTTTTCTGTGCATTCCTTGGACGTGCATTTCTGTTAAATTTAATTATCTTCTAGCTGTCAGAATTAAAATGGAGACATGCAAGTATGCCTCCACATTCAAAACAGGTTATTGAAGAGACAGAAGGGGTTAAAACCAGGGAAAAGGAATGTTTTAGGCTATATCTCTAGACAAGTCAAAACAATACAATGAAATGCATTTATCCTCTTTCCTGCAAAGAGATACTGTGCTAACAAATTTATGAAAATGCAAGAAATTCCCGAGTGGAACAAAATGGCCAATTAGTTGCTTGCATATTTAAAAGAAGAAGATGGAGGAAACAACCTAACTTCAACCCCTGGAGACATACAAAGAATCTCTACCTCTAAAAGAGTATGACTGCCTGGAGATAAGGGCTGGGAAAGAGCCAGTCACATTAGAAGTGGAGAAATACAGCCCAAAGTCATACTACGGAACACTGCCTCTAAGAAGCATCTTACGGGAGAGCCATGGCAATGTTCAGTTTCTGTGATACCTAGTTTGGTGTTACAGGAAGATTTGCAACAGTAGCAGTCATCCCAAATTTTTCATGGGCCACGTGTATCCATACTGTCTTTTTGAGCTGCTTCAGATCAATACCCATTTCCTATGCCGGTTGGCTTAGAGTGGCTCACATCCATACTGTTCTTCGCAACCTCTGCTTAGAGTTGCCTGGTCGCACTCACACCACATGGCATTCGAAGTAATCTGTGGCTTGATGCCTATACCACAGATACTTACCCATAGACATCTTTATTACATCTGCATATAGCACATCTATAACTGCTCAACAACCACTGGGTTTTGTCTAGGGGTGCTTGTGCCATATCATACAGCGGCCAGGGAGTGATATGGTACCATGGAGTGAAGATGATCCAGGGCACAGGTGCCCAGAATAAAAGGGGGAGGGATGCAACCTGAACCACAAAGGGGGTAAGAGTAGTTAGGAGTGTACTAGATCCATGTATCAGACCTGTACAGATCTGTAATACAAACTACAGTAACTGCAATGTGATTGACAGATGTTGTCCCATCTTACAAGATCTATTTGTTTTCCAAAGGATATGCCAAATACCGAATCAACCTCTAAAATACATTATTCTTGTTCTAGACATCCTGAATTGAAAAGGAAGCAAAGAAGGTGTTGAGTTTTGTTTTAACATGAGTATTTTGGCAATAAAATGAAGACCTACATGAAACATTTATTTTCTGAGAAGATTTTAAATGCTTTCCACATGATTTGGGGCAAAATTCAAGTCACAAGGATATCCCCCCGGTCAGCATTGAAACATCAGTGACCTGCAAGGCTAACAGAAGGTGACACAGTCCCTGAAGTGTTAAGAGTAGAATTGGGAACACAAAATCCAGCCCCTACAAAAGATGCTTTTGGGGGTTGTGGGGTTTTGGGTTTTTTTTGTTTGTGGGTCGTTTTTTTTGGGGGGGGGCGGCAGGAAGAGGCCACAGCAATTGACTCTAGGAAAAAGTTTTAAAAGTTCCCTAGAAAAAGTAAGCCTGTTTTCCAACTATGGCTGGCATTGAAAATACTAAATTACTTGTAAATTCTGTGAGGAATCAATCATTTTTTTTCCCCTCACCATGTTCATATATCTTCTTCCCCTAGTGAAATGGTTAATCCTTACTGAGACTGTCTGGTGGTAAGGGTAGCAAAAGAAAACCAAATTAACAAAATATCTCAAGATATTTTATAAGATTCTATGACTAGTCACAGAGTAAGCAAAGCAGCATTTTGAAGATGGAACATTTGAGCTCAATACTCAATACTTTTGAGTATTCGTAAGTGTTTCTCATATTTATTTGTATATTTATATGTCAATTCTACATAATTCAGTGAAAAAGAAAAAGTGAAAAATAAAAGAATATAATAAACATAAATAACCAGAAATTATTAAATACTTAATCTTTTCTAATGTCACCTATTGGACATCTGCAGGGAGAGGTTCCAAGGCACATCTCACATCACCACTGGTCCCCATTTTTTATGATCAGGCATAGAAAAAACTGCTGTTCTTCCATGCCTGTACAGAGTTCCCTCTCTTCTATTTATTTGTTCAGAGTTTACTGTGTATAGGGAAAAGATTGCCAGGTAGCTAAGAGCTGAGACAGTTAAGGGGCAAAAGTTCATGCATGCAACCACAACCATGCCATACTTTAGGGCTGGTGGGGATGTCCCTACCTGAGGACTCCAGCCCAGGGAGTGTGTTTCCTCTTCCAGGGAGCAACGCCCGCTACCCTCTGCTGGGCTTTGTGTCGGTCTGTGCATCGCTGTGCTTAGCACAGGAGGGAAATACAACAAAGAAATAGCTATAAAGATCTGGACCTCACTGTCCCCACAGAAAGACTTGCCCCATCCACAACTGTTGGGCCCATCCCTCTCACGTTTTTCTTGATGGAGTTTGAGACAGATGGACCTTCTCTCTGTCCCATCCTCTGCCCTCCTCCAGTTTATTACACGGGTATGGCATATTTTGGCAAAATAGCTAGAGTTACAGTACTGGGCATCAGAAATAAGCAAACCTTTCTCTCCTCCCTACTGAATTCTGAAAACATGTCTCAAGATTAAGTCAAGATCTTTCTTTTAATACCCATGAAATAGAACAAGATATCAAGAATGTGAACTTTGAAGTTAGCCCTGCCTTCAGCAGGAAGCTGCCAAATACTGAAGTTTGAACATACTTCATCTTATATGCATACATTCTAACTACAAAGACATGGGAAAACAATCTCCCTTTTCTCCACAGTTGCAGCTCATGAATCCCAATTCCCTGCTTGTCACCTGACCAAAAAGAAGATATTCGCTAGCTTTCACATTTCAAGCTCTAGTGTCTGAGAGACAAAAGACAATATCCATATACTTCACCATGTTTGAAGTAAGGGAGATCTTTTTTCTCAGTAGGCATTCTACACTACAGCATTAGGAAACATAATTCTGCTGAGACCATTTATATCACTTCATAATGCTCCACCTGAGTCTGCCTAAAATTCTGGTACTGTACGTGCAATTCTTAAGTGAGCTTAGATTTATACCCTAACATATAAATTTCAGCATTTTAATAGGGATAGTTGGCATTTGAAATAACTTACAGCTAATTTGAAAGTACACAGCCTATTGAGCTAAGAAACTTCTTGAAATGCTTTTAGGAAATATGGCAATCTTATTTTCACCTTCCTTATTTTGACTTCATTTAAATATGTAGTAATAAGTTCCTCTTCTAGAGCTAGGATTATAGCCTGTATATACGTAGACTTGTGGCTACTTAGCTCATGGAAGATAGCTAGGTGGTATATTGTTTCATATTTGCTCCTGAAAGAATAAGAATATAATGAGTTGAAAAATGGATATCTTAGAGGAGAGAGACAGCCTCCACAAAAGGTCTGAGATGCTAGAAAGCAGTAGTCAGATTAATTGTAGTCTCATCACTTGTTATATTTCTAAAAATAACTACTGTCAGATAGAAATTAATTATTTTTACTGTAATATCAGTGGATCTTGCTTTATAGTACTGCTCTGTTGCTAGATGGTCAATAGGTCACACACATCTAGGAATGTCCTTGCATCCATTTAGAATAACCATACATAAAGCTCATTTATCATGCCTTGGCAAAAAGCAGATCTTCCAGCCTGCTCTTATTTCTCTTTTTAATCATGTTCAAAAAAAACCCCCGCAAAAAAAACCACCATCACAAAAAACCACCACAACCCTCAACCTGTATGGATTGGATACAAACACATACAGAATTTGCCAAATCTCCCTCTTTATCAGTCTGCATTTATACAGCTATCTATGCTTTCATTTGCATCTCTCTGTTCCCAATAGTAACTTCGGCACTAGAGAATTTTCGATTGAAGGCAAGCAGTGCTGATTGATTGCTGCCTGGCTTCCCCCACCTCTCCCCATTCCAAGCCGTTCATGATAGGCTCATTGCTTCCTTCCATCACCTTAGCCTGAATGCCTGAAGCAATGTATCCGTATCTAAGCTTCAGATCAGATTTTCAAGGGGCAAAGGACCTAATTAAATCAACTGGAAAAGGAGTTTAATCAATAGCAAGCTATAAGCTCCCATCTTTGTTTTATCTGTAAGTACATAAATTACAACAAAAAGTTGAATGCAGGAAAAGAGATTGGGAGAAGCACTATCCAATCTACACTGTCCAATGCTTCCATTAAATTAAGCCTCAAACTATTAAAAAGAATAGCTTGAATTTCAATCAGGAAATGCAATATTCATTGTATGCTTTAATTGAGGCAGGTGAAAACTGTATCATTTTTTTCCTGTTTTCAGCTTTTCTTTTCAGCCTGCAATTTCTGCTCTTTTACAAACCTTTCCTTCAACTACTCAAGGTACAAAATTCTTTTCAATTTGTAGTATATCCTAGACAGTCATTTTAACCGCATACTGCAGTCTCTGCCTTTGCCCTTTCAGTTTTGAATGCACATAATAGATACGCATTCTTCTCAAATATGCCTTCATTATTCACAGTTTTCATTGTAATTTTTTTTTAAATACCATGTGTGCTGTGTTATCTCAATGAGCTCCACAGCACTTGAGCTTTTCTGTTAAAAGGGGCTTTGGCAATCCAAATGGCATTGATAACGAGAAGTACCACTTTCATTTCCTCTTTACATGGAAGTTGTCAGGTTTTCTCCTCTGTTCACATTGTTCTTGCCATCCAAGCCTTTATAAGCCATATGCTGCATTACTATTTTGCATAACGTCATCTTTGCAGGCTTCTGTTCTAGACTACACAAGGCTGAACTGGTAAGCACCCATTACAATGCCACACCTATGTACACGCGTGTTCAACACTGTGTGCTATACTGCACCTCGGACATGTTTGGTCTCAAGAAATTTCTTAGAGAGTGCATTTTACAAAGTAGAGAGTTGTCTTTGCTTATAGGTTTATATAGAGGGCATAACACAATACTGAATTTCCAGTCCATCCTGCTGTGCCTGCTTTGCTCCTTTTAATTTGATTGCAAAGTGCTAGACATACATTCTTCTCAAACGTGCCTTCTTTTATCTGCGTGCTGATACCTTCATATGCAAAATAAAAAGAGAGGATTCCATATTTCTAAAACAACACACAGCATTTATCAAAAGAACTCTCTATCCTGGATCTGCAGCTGGCTTTCCATACACCTATATGCAGATTAACTTCTTGGTATCTCTCCTATCTTTCTTCGTGTAACCAGAATTCTCCTCAAATCCCATAGGAGCAGATACATCTGAACATAGTTTTCACTTTTGTTTAAATGAAATGCTAAACCGGCGTGGAAATGACAGTAAAAATATACCTTAATAGGTGAATATAATCTATATATAATAGAAACACTTTTTTTCCCGTAATAGCTGCCTAAACCAAAATGAATACATCTGACTCCTTTTTCCCCCTGGTTTCCTTCAAAATAAGATTTATGCAATCATATGCCATATACTCTGAATCCAAGACCATAAAAGGTGATGAATCTGTTCAAAAACTGTAACCAAATTTGAGAGGTGGGTTCTCAGAGATAAACTTCTACATTTTCACGTGGTGGAAATGGGCACCTGAACAGCGATGTCCATTAGTGCTCTCACTAAAGGGCAACCAGCAGCAGGAACTCTCCTCACCAAACATCCCACCTGCACAGGCCAACCAGCTAATTAACACATCTGAGCTCAGGGCAACCCACGACTCCCTCGTGCTGTCAAAACTGCAGGTAGGGAAGGCTGGACTAGGCACCTGCCGGGTACCTAAAAGTACTTTGGAGCGATGAGGCTACATTCGGAGGTGGAGCTGTCATGACAGAGCTGCGACAAGAGAAACAAAAACCCTGAAAGAACATGCTTGATTTCTCTACAAAGACTCTAAAGAATATGTTTGCCAAGGAAAAAAGGCAAGTAATGTTCTCAAAGGAACATTATTATACTGGTGACAGCCACCAATTCACCTTTCCCACCATCCTTAACTCTGCAAAGAACCTGCAATGAGACACAAATCAAAATCTGTAACCATCTATCGCTACAGGTTTTTACAATAAAAACTTCAAGAAATCTTAGATATGCAATGGATGCCAGATGTTGGTTTTATTAAAACAGATTATTCCAAAAAGCATGTGCTGCATAGCATTGAATCAGTATTATTTTCAAGCTGTTATTCATCTTCAAAAAACTTTGGAATGTCATTGCTCTATTTGCTCTACAAACCACTGACTTGCATTAAGCTTGCATGAGTATTTTCTCCTGTTCCCACATTGTGCTACTAATTTTATGAGTGTCTATATTAAAAACAATGATGTGGGGAAACATAAGTTTTTAAGCCTTGCTTACTTAATTAAAAATAAAGGACCCTACATGTTCCCACAAAAGCTACATTTTATTTCTGGTTATATCCACGCCATTTAGATATACAGTTTCAGAAAGAGAATAAACAAGAGACTTGCCCTTAGTTTCTAGTTGTTATTTAATGTAAGGGGAAAAAAAATGGTTCAGAAAACAGTAAGAAAAAGTGTGAATAATTCTAATGAAAGTTATTTAAGATTTAAAATCAGATTTACTTAGTATCCTTAATGCACAAGTATTTTAAAGTCATCACTTGCTTCAACTTTGCATTATGTTAATGACAGATAATTAATATCTCCAGAATGTTTAACTAACGCGTCTTCCCAAAACTTACCCTATATGTGAGTATATACATATATACACACACAAGACTGTGTATATATCAGATGATGCTGAACAGCATAAATCCCTTACTAATGTTTTTAAGCAAAATATATAAGAATGAAGTATAAAATTATGTCAGACTTACAACTGATAAAGAGAAGAAATAATTTAAGGGAACATTATCGTCTTCAGTATATCACATGTGAGTTCTGAAAACTTTCAACATTACGCCAAAAACTTCTCTTTCGCAAAACAAATTGGAACATAGCACACCTGAAACAACCCCTCTGACCCCCATACCCCCATGGTAGCTATTGAAAATGAATTGATGTACCTGTAAACCTCTTTACTTTGCAAGTAGAGAGTTGCAATTCATTCTTTAGCTATTTTCTTTCTTTGACAAGTTTGAGCTAAAAAGAAAAGCTGCACTGGCAATAAAAATAGAAAAAAATGAATAAATTTTAAATTATGTAGTTCTATGTGCATGCAGTACCTTGTGCTGTTTTCAAGTTACAGTGAACAATAAGTCCGTAATTCCATCAGTTGGCTATATCTCATGGACTATGTGATCACAGTGGAAAGAACTGAGCTTGCATCTTGATAATTTAATCAACAGTAAAAACAAAGAGTCACTTTACATAAGCAGTTTTAATGTTGGGGTTTGTTTGTCAGCTTTGTCTCTTGTCTTCAGATAGAAATGCTGTGGAAAGGAGACTCTCTTCTACTCACTGATCATTAGCTATTTTCACTCTGGGTCCTGTTTGCAACTAAGCCTTGGGGCACTAACAAGTTGTAAGAAACCAATTCTTATATACCCCTACACTGAACACCTGATGTGTATATTGAGTTTGAAAGCTGCAAACGTTTTTAAGGGAAGTAATTCTCTGGTCTTTTGATCCAGAGACAGTAACAGGGAGAATCTTCCAAGCACGTGTCCCTAAAAAAAATTTAACTAAATGACAGAAGTTTTAAGTCCAGAGAAAAAGGTCTTTGAGGAGCAGAGAGAGTCTAAAATTCTTATTATTTCAGAAAAACATACTACTTTGAAATTAATATTTCATTACGGCAGTTCACAAAATGCCAAAATGGACTATAACTGTTTACATTTATATAAATGTAGTTGCCAATTTTTAAATGCCGTTAACAAAAGGCAGTGTAGCCAAATCAAATCTGGTTTATGCTTACTAATTTCCATGTTCTGTTAATGTATTGGCTGCATTTTTTATTTTAATGAAGTAAGTTTTTTTAATGTCTGTTGTTAGCTACTGTTAAATGACCAGCTTTCTACCACATCTGGCTTCTAATTACATATAAAGAGCAGCTGCTCAGATGTGCTCTACCATTTGAGACAGGAGCTGTTCTTTTCCCTTACAAATATATCAGCACTATGCATCATTTATGCTTTATAACAGCCAAAAACTCCTCAAAATTACGTTTCTCTATTCCTAGCAGCTGGGTTGGGTTTGCATTAACCTGATGAGCCTTCACCAGATGCACCAAAGAGCAAAATGAATCTACGCAGATGAAAATGAAACTCCTCCTGGAGTGCCAGTCTGAACCTGACAAGCACTGAACGCTTACTTTGCTGAAGTCAAAAGGATGTACAGATGCTCAGCAGTGCTAATAATGAGCCTTGTGGCCTTGGGTTATTAAGAAACTGATAAAGCGGACTAATTTGAAACAAATCTGAAGCCTTAAAATAAATCTTAACCCATTTAATATCTATGATTACTGTGGTTTGAGGAACGGAACAGAGACACCCAAGTTCCCAAATCCTTCAAGTAAGCAGACAGATGACAAAGACATCATGAACAGATTACAGTATTTTTCACTTTGTATTTTAAAAATTAATCCTGCCTGTAGAAATGTTAATATTATATTTCCAAATCATAGATCAGAAAATGGAACAGAACTGTAACATTGCTGACACACATGTAATTAGTTCCCCGGTTTGCTTTTCCCCATTTGGAGTAATATTTGACTTTGATATTTATGCAGTACTTCATTGGATGGAAAAATTAAAAAAAAAAAAAAAAAATCGTGCAGCATACTAATGTTTTCTCACTTACAGCTCAGACATATCTTCCCATTTTTTTTAAATCTTCCAGAATCAAGTCCTAAAAATTTTGGTGCCTTCAAATAAGTATTAAAATTTTCTGCTTATTAAAATCTAAGCCTATAAAAGCTAATGTAATTATTCTTCTGTGTTCAACTGATACATACATATAATATAGACATGCATTTACTTTACTATTTCAGGCATTGCAAAGTAAAAATGAAGTCATTTGTTATTGTGATCACTGTACTTATATAAACACTACACCTATTTAAGTGTGTTTTTCTTAACTTTCATTAGTATACACAACGGTGTACCCTAAGAATTTTAGAAGCTACAGCTTGAATAGATACCACCACCTCAGGGTTATGAATTCAAAGGAAACTTGCTGTTTGTTTTTCAAATTTTTTATTTTTAATCTGTTTTTCAAAATCAGTTTGGAATTATTACTTTGTATTTACTCATTACAAACTTCCAGTAAAGCTTAGTAAAAGAAAGGGTCTGTGTTGTCTGATACTGAGCATCTTTGTTATCCTCAACCCATTACGCAAGGAACTCAGCACTGCAAATGGCAGGGGTAGGTGGTACCTCTCCCTTTCTCACAGTGTCTTTCAAATATCCTTCAACTTTGTCCCACAGAGCAATATTTTAAGAATGGGAAAGTTCAAGTGTTGTTTACATTCAGTATTGTAATATTCCACTTTATTGTCTGCAAGGGTAAAACAAATGATGAATATCCCTGTGCAAATTATGATTGTCTGTAGGATGTCAACATTTAAAGATCTAGATGCCAGAGAAACTAGATTCTGACGATTTTTCCATTTCTCATGGATTATGGAACAGCTGTCAGATGGTAACAACTTATACTAACTATTAAGCTAGTCTGCATTTGAACTGGTGACCTAGGATTGAAATATTCTCTCTCTCATGATCTTTCATTCTCTCATTAACAAGACCCCTGAGCCTTTCGCTTCCCACCAAATAGATCTACCTTTTTTTCTTTTTTTTTTTTTTTAAGTCAAAAGCATGTGTTTTCTTGATTATCCAGTAAGATAGCTCCGACGGGTGCATCTCTTTCAGACACCCCTGACCAGGGACAGAACAATTGCTGGCTACGTAGAGACTTAATTACAACATGGAAAATGTAAAAGGCAATAAAGAGTACATACATTCTACCACTTAGCTAAGATACAGCTTGTAAATAATTTGAAGGCTAAAAGTCAAAATGAAGACAAGAATGTAAACCATAATGCTACATTTTTTATAAGTGTACATATATACACACAGACTTGCACCACATGCACTAGAGTTTGCCGGCACTGAGACTGAACGAGGAAAAATAGAGTTCGTCCTGACAGAAAAGCACAAAGTTCAAAGAAACTATGAATCAGTATATCTGCCAAAATGCCACAGTGAACGAACTCCTCCTCCTACAAATAACACATTTTTCCTTGCTTTCCAAGTCCTGTAACATTATTAACAAACTGATACCTCTTAAAGACTCAACAAACTCCTGTAAGATTTTACTGAACATACCCTAAGGCAATGGATGTTGTAGAACTATAAAAATCACAGAAGGATATACTAGAGAGAGGAGAAAAAAGAACCAACCACCATCAAAAGACAGAAAACTGTCAAAGTGACTATATATTTATACACTGGAGATGCAGAAAACTTGAAACAACATAAAAGAGGAATAGGAAACAACCACTTAATCCTCAATGCAATGAAGGGTGGATGACAGCCAAACATCTAGGAGCAAGAAACATAAAAACAAACTATCATTAAGAAAGGATAGAAAGGATAGAAAGGATAGAAAGCAAATCAAGCATTTAACAGCCCCAAATCACAACTATGTTTTCATGCCATCCTTCTAAACATAATGGACAAGTAGGGAAGTGGAAAGGTGAAAAGAGAAAGAAAATTCACAGCAGTTAGCTATATTTACAAGACTTGGCATACCTAATTCCATGGGTATGCAAGACTACATAGGAGTCAGCAGTTAGCACAGTACTAAGTTTTAAGTTCTGAAACATACAATACTTTTGTTTTTGACAAAAATTTTTGACAAAAGCAACAACTGAAAGAAAGAACCAGTTAGTGACCTTTTATTTTTATAATCAGATTTTTTTAAAGAAGACTAAAAAGAAGTTCACAACCAACATATAACAATGAAAACCACATATATAAATATATAAATACATGACTCAGCAAAGGGTCTGAGCTGAGACACACAAACCAGTCTTGTTTTTCAGTCAACTAGGCGATTAAAATTAAATCTGGCTTCTGTTACAAGTGAAGGTGGTACCTTACATGTTTTAATGTTTAATTTAAATGGGAATTCTGAGTGCTTGGATGTTTCTGCAAGCTAGGGGTTAAATTACTCTCTCCTCTGTTTGAACCATAACCAAAAAGCATTTTATGAGTGCAATAATGCACTTCAATAAATGGAGCTCACAATGGATACTCACTTTTCTCTGGGGAATGAAGAAAACTTGTATTCTCTTTCTGCCTCACAACACATTGGCAGTCTAAGGTATCCTTAGGTATCACACAGCTTGTCATATATTACGGGATATATTTCACTTATATAGATGCAGGAAGCAGTTAAGTATAGGCCCTCACCTAAGGTATAACTATTTTAATCTCTCGAACTGCTACCTTCCTTACTCGTGCAGAAACCAAGTTATACTATTTCTTAACTCCATCTGAGTTTCCATTTCAATTTTGGGAAAAAATGGTGAAGTAATCATAGAAAAGGACCATAAAGTTACACCCCATATATTTAAATTCTCATATTGATACTACAATAGCAATTCTATTACCATAATAATAGGTATATGAATATAAATAAATGCTTCACTTCATTTGTGTCAGTATTTGCAGAAAATAATATGACAGAGAGCAGGGCTCCAGGGATTCATTTGACAATATTGAACAACCTCTTAGCCTAGGATATGCCTTTAGCTGCCCTGCTACAGACTGATTACACAAAGGAAGATCTACTGTTGGCTTCTGAATGAAAGTCTCAGAGACTGATCTGTGCAACACAAAGAATTCACTAATGGGAATGCAAATAGCGTCACCTTTATAAAACAAAACAAAACAAAACAAAAAAGCAAGGAAATCCTAACAATTTAGCACCCAGATAAATACTTTCTTAAGAATGTTTCCCTGAAAGGGCCCTTGTGAAGACTCCGCCTGCATGCACCTCAAGCCCCTGGAGCAATGGCTGAGATTTCTGATATAAAATTTAGATTAAAATTTTATCATTCCATTTCAAAAGCAATGAAATACGAGAGAGGTTTTTAGCTTCAGAGGACATAAAACTCAACAATAACAAAATGTACTCTAAAATATAAGAGTTTAGTATTGAGTATTACATTACTAGATACAACTCACAGAACTCATTTCTGAAAACTAAATAGCAACCTGTATGTGGTAAGACTACCAAACTAATTTTAAACAATTATTTTTAATGTAAGTGCACCACATATTACAGAGGGACTCAGTTCAAAACTTCAAGTAATTTGCGGTATTCTGCTGCAACAGGATTTCCAGCATTCCAGTTGGGGAATATCCTACACCGGCACGGGGAACGATGCTTCAGAAAAGAGCTTGTTACCACTTTAAACCGCAGAAGGAAAAGAAGGGGTGTGGGGGGAATAAAACATCTCACTAAGGCTCCTTTAAGGATAGACTCCTGCTGGTTCTGTGCATATTGCATAGCACCTCATACCATGAGAAAAGTCAGGAAGGTCAGAGTCGTTATTCATAGCACAAGGCTACTAAAGTAAAGATTTAGAAGGGCATTAAAGATCGTTTAAACAATAGCCTTCAGTTTATTCAGCAAAATAAGGGGCACTCTTATTTCCACATGTAATCACTTGGAGACAGATTCAGCCCTGCCATTCACAAGTTCTTTTCAGGTTTTTGTTTTGTTTTGGTTTCTTTTGGTCTTTTATTAATGAAATGTGGCCAATTACCTGCTTTCTGTATTTTGTGATGCATGCACATCTGAATGTAGAAAATCCACAAGTTTCCAATTCTTACAGTGTCACATACGGGAAAAAAAGGAATTTTGTTTTCTACAATATTAACAGCTTGGCCCATAAATTTGTTTAAAATGAACATGGGAGCAGCCATCCCAAAAAACCTATGGATCACATGGCATGCCTGCAGCCTTCTAGTTAGAACTACAACACAAAGGTGCTGTGCAAACTTTCCCTGAGTGAATGAAGTTAAGGTAGAATCACAGCTCTGAAGGGATTGCTTTTTTGACTTTTTTTTTTTTTTTAAAATAACTTGATATGAAGAATTCATTTAAATCCATAATATTACAGTGGAGCTTTTATATTGTTTCACTGCTGATCTTTAATAGATTTTTAGATGTGCATCACTTGAGGAAGAATTTGGAATGGAATAAAAAGCAGACTAGAAAGCTATATGGCTGTATATAGGATAGCCATTTGCAAATATATGAGGCCTGACCTTAAATAGGTGGAAATGCTTTGTTTTACACCAGCTGAGAATCTGACCTATTGAATCTAAGGTGACATTTCCCATCAATCTTTTATTTATTTCACATTCATTGCCGGTTTTCTGTATATTGTATGAACCAATGTGAACTACATCTATTAGCTGCTGTATTCAAAAGTCAGCATGATGACATTAAAAATAAAAAGGATAAAGTTCAGCTCTTTCTTCCCTTTTTTCCTCCTTTCTGTATGATTCATGATTCTCTTTCAGAACTTGGTAATTCTTCTTCTAGCCACTCAGGCTACCTTATCTTATTTCACTAAATAAAACAATCTGATAATGAAAGTGGAGAGTGCAGAAAGTAAGTTAGAGATTAAGGATAAATTGAAGATGTTCTAACGCGGTGAAAAGAAATTTATTTGTATTGCAATGAAACCGCTTGTAATAGGTTGCTTCAGTAATCTCGTACCATGTGATAGAAGCCTGACCTGCCCTACGCATCCAAGCAGAGGCGGTGAGATCCACTGCAAGGCCAGTTCTCAGCTGAGGTCCATCCTTTGCACAGGTGGTGGGAGACTCGTCTCCTTCCTGCAGCATTCCTACTCATGCAGGCAGGCTGGTATAGAGTTTGTACTCCCTCGGGAAAGCAAAAGACAAGCAGAAATGAACTGTATTTAGTTTTTACTTTTATTTCCCAGGAGTATTGCAGATACTGCCTTTTATTTGGGGTAAATAATGAGGTGACTATCTCATATGCAGAGACATCTCGTATGTGGAATACAGCAGTATGGAAAGAAGAGAGTAACAAAGAAAAGAATACAGAATAAGAAAATTAAATGGGAACTGCCGATGAAGAATAGAATTAGCATAGTAAGAGAAACAGCCATCTTCTGCAACAGGTACAACCAGTACCCACTTATTCTGCAAAAAGTTCAACCTAAAATGATTGGGCAGCACACGGCGTTGCAGCAGTACAGTGCTGCGTACTGGGAAGCTGACGGTGACGTCTTAGAGAGATGCTTAAAATTGAAAGCATTCTTACTAACTAACAAACTGGAGTAAAAGAACTGGTAGGTAATCCTCGCATTATGCCATTGGAGATTACTACATGCAGTTAATTTGATAGTGCATCTACATTTCAGATGCACTTAAAGCTGCAGAATACTGTACTTTGAAAATATCGCAGAATGTGGTGGAGGGAAGTAGGACATTTTGGCAGCTGTGAAGGAAGCAGTTTGGATATAGCATTTGGGAGGCAGTAACAAATAATACAAAGTAGCTGACTGATTTTGAGAATCCATTCTCATGTCCTGGCTAGTAAGCAAAGCTGATCAGAGTACAAAACCAATCTCATTTTGCTATATAGCTCTTGGACTTCTAACATCTGTTAGAAATAAATCAACCCCGCTTTTTGATGAAGTTTATCCTCTTCCCCTCAATAGCATGTAAAAATGTTCTTGGCATAGAGGAAAATAAAGCACAAGTTCTTGCATTTCCCGCATCCCAGTCCCAATCCGTGAGCTCCAGCCACAACTTTTCAGATTGCTGAGATATTATAAACTTGTCATTCAAATTCAATCTATGCATATCCTCAGTAAACACTTTAATTTCAATAAAACATCATGCTTATTGTAAAAGTATTTTTGTGGAAGCAGATTCCTCTTCTTAAAAGCATTAATTCATTTAAATTCACAGCTGTATTTACCCACTCTTGAAAACCCTGTTTTCTCTCTACAAAAACCAAAGAGCAACAAAAACACAAGGGAAAAAACCCCATATCAGTATCAGTGCCTGCTGATCATTGCTCCCCACTGACTATTTGGTCAAGCTGTTAGAGCTTATAGGGTAAGTCTAACCTGAAGATGATTTAGGATGGCAGAATCCTTCCCACTATGGATACTTGGTTAACATTTTAGAATAATTAAAAACTGGAAGGAAATACAACTGTTCTTCTCAGCACTTCTAGAAAGCCATTTCTGATATGCAGCCTGCAAGGGAGTCCCATCAGAAAACTGTTAAACCAAATTGTTTTCTCCTCCCTTCTCTGCATATCGAAGGCTTTGCTCATTCCCAGTCTTTTCCTCATTGTCACTCACTTGTGACTTCACTCTCCATCTGTACTGCCGTATGCTGAGTGATAAGGTCATATCAAAATCTTATCCATAATTTGAGAAAAACCTGTTATGTAGCAGCGTGGGCAAAAGAGCTAAGATTTAACAGCAGTATAAAAAAAAAATCTCCTAACCTCCCCTTGACAAATAAAAGCATAACCACTCTACAAGTACATGTGTATAAAACCAGCGTTACATACAAATTTTGCTTGTTTCCAAGCTCTTGGTTATCAAACATCAAGACTCTGGATTGGTTTAGGGTGTGTTTGTCAAATCTGATGAAAAACTTTTTCTCTTTATTATATATTCCTATACAAAGAAATAATAGGCTGTAAGATATTCTTTATAGTAGCCAAATCCAGACAAAGAAACCCACAAAGTGACTAAAGTAAACTATTTCACAACACATGGGTTCTCGCGCTCTGTTTCGTGTTACTGTCTCACTTACCCTGGCATCCTAAATTACCCAACAAAATGGTGGCAAAATTTATGTTGATACTGAGACCTCCAATGCTCTTAAAATTGCTGAGTCAATATCCTTTGCTCAGGACGCTACTTCTCATGGGTGATGAAGCAAAGAACAGCTTAATCTGCACATGTCAAGATAAGTAAAATTCATGTCAGCCCTTGCAAAACAAAACTACTGGTGCAGAAGGTCACCAAACACTTCAGGCCAAATGCTGAACTAAGGACCTGATCCTGCAAACTTTTCCTTGACAACACAAAGTCAATGGAGAACATTCAGAATACATGAAAACAAGTGAGGATAAGCCCTTGTTCATGGCCTTTTGCATGAACAGGGAGTATTATCCTGCAAATTTACTGTTGCTCTGGAATTCTGAAATTGGGTTACATATTAAAAACTGTTAGTTATTCCTCTAATAATCTAGGAAGAATCATGCATGTATATAAATAGTGGAATACCAGTTCAGCAAAACATTTAACCTTGTGCTCTACAACTATTTCTACTCAGCAAACTTCTTTGCCTCACATTAAAACTTTAAATCCTCCAGGTAATAAACAGCAACAGAGAGAGCCACCAGATACTGAAATGATGAGCTCAGGGGGATAGTTTCAATGCCTATACAAACTAACAGTAATACTTGAAATTGTATTGGCCTACATAGTCAATTAACAGCTATATAATTGCAAAATAAGAGGGGAGAAACAGCTAGAGTTAAAAAAATATATAAAAACCGTAAGCCAGCTAGAACGTGTCAAACCAGGGGTTTCTCTAGTTTATAGAGAAACTTCTCTAGCTAGTACCCTCTCTGAACACATCAGTCAACGAGGACAACGAGGGACAAGAACAGTGCAGGTACACAGAGCTGCTTCTCTAGTGTGACTGCCCAGCTCCTAGCAGCTCCTGGCTGAGGAGGTTCCTAAGTCTGAGGTCAAACCTGCATCTTTATTCTTTATTTTCAGTATAGATTTTTCTGTTCCTGAATTTATTTAATCCATGTTTTAATCCATTTTGGCCGTTGCGGCATCCTTCGCTGATGCAATTCCTTTGCATTTCATAAATTTAGTACTTAAACAGAAATATCAAATTTCGTGAATCAAAACAATCAACATGATTTGGTTATTTTGGTGCTCCTTGTAGGCAGAAAAACCTTTAGTTACTGGCTCCTGATGCCTGAAGTCTGGTATGGATGGTGCAGGGAGGAGCTGTATGCTAGCACGGGCAGGTTGGGGTGCTGCTCGATGCAACCAGAGGCATTACGATGCCATTCCTGGCATTTTGTAAAGCTCCGTGTGAGAAGCATGAAACGTCTACACTTGGGATCTTTTCAAATGCTTTGTTCATCCACTTCTAACACAGATCTAAAGTCTATTCCCTTAGCAGGTGGATCTAAAAGACAGTATGGTCAGTTTTTGTTAATCACCCTCCCGCTGCTTTCAATGTAAAGGGAAGGCTGAAGCACTTTACATTGATGTCACCTCAGATCTATAAATGGAGGTAGTAAAGCAGGTGTCCCTGCGCCACTCTGTCTTCACAGCTGCAGACTAGGAAGCAAGAAAGCATTGATATTGATTACATTATTTTTGGTTTTCCCATGGGAATCAAGTTCTTCCAAAAAAGATTTGGTTTGTGTTTGTTATCACAAGCTATAGCCCTCCAGATAGATGAAATATTCTAGAGAGTAAAAAAAAAAAAAATTAATTTTGCCTTCAATCTCTGTTAACTACCAGTATCCTTTGTGAGTTGCAGTTTAGCCGCAATAAGAGAGACAACTTAAAATGACCAAAAAATTGGAGAAGAGGAAAAAACCCCAAACTTCCCTGTATTAAATAAGTTTAACACAAAGAAATAAAAAAAAAACAACAGTGCAGAACAGGAAAGAAATTAAAACCACAAATGCAAATTTAAAATTAAGAAGCCGCTTTCAAGTCTTCAACTGTAGCGTCCAATAATCACCAAAAAGCTGGCTATAGGCTGCTCTACAGTGGATGTATTTCCTGGAATTTCTATGGCAGGGTTTTCACTTTCTTGTTTTTTGTATGATTTCAAACATCAGGCGTGGCTAATACAAAACAAAAACTTGAGGGGAAAAAAAATAAATCACACGGATAGCACAAGCCAACAGGTTGGGGAGTTTTATAATCATAAAAATGCCACATAATATTGTTCGTGAAAAGTTTGCATTCATATAATCAGGGCTAATCCGAATTTGGAAAGAAAAAAGCCTAAAAGCTATTCTCGGCGTTAATACTTAAATTGAGTAAATCACATTGAAGTCTTAATTACTATGAAACATGCCATTACACTTAAGTTCCGGTTTAAAAATTTTCAGAAATGCTAAGCACAGATTTGTGAATCAGCCTTATTTAGCTTCATGAACAGCAAGTAATGAACAACAAGCCTGATTGTGTCTTAAGAGACTTGATTCATAGAAGTTAGTTTCTTTAATTAGAACCCCTATACATCCTGTGATTTCAGGGTAACCAGGTAGAGCTCCTATTTGAGATTTTCACTGAATTTTACCTTTTGTTTGTTCGAGAAGTACCGAATTTGTATGGGACACAGGGCAGATTTCAAAGGCAGTGGAAGGGGGTAGGATTCCTCTCCTCTTGCAGGGATTTTCAAAAGCAGTCCAAATTCGCTCCAAAATCCCTTTGTATGCAGATTATCACTCTTTCATTTGCATAAGGAAATCTTTCCCTCAAATCTCACAGTTGTCATGCACAGTAGCGACTCTGGGCTATACCTTTGATTACATTATAAATTAATATTTGTCCTCGGCTTCCAATCAATAGGAAAGAGTATTTTGTCAAAAGGCGCGCTGTTGGCAACTCTTGAGCATATTCATGAGGGCTTAGCGGTGATTACGGTGCTCAGGCACACACAGCAGCAGAGCTTCTCTCACCCATGCTTTGTGCACGCTGCACCTTGCATCTTTCCTGGAGATTTTCCATAGGCTCTAATAGCTCCCCGTAGGCCTCCCCACGGCAGACCTCCGCACAGCTGGGAAGCTGACGTTGCTATGGAGCACCACCACCATTACTGAATAAAGGTGCAAAACAGTGCATTACAGCTGACATGCAGCTATGGAAGGCATTAAGTGTCTTTACCGAGCTGTCACTTACAGCCCTGTGGGAGATCAGAGGCAAGTCACGGGTCCAGGAAAATAATATAGTGCATTAGCAATAACTGTGACAGAAAGCTGAAGGGGTTACACAGAATTAGTTATACCACATATGGTTGTACTTGGCAAAGGATGACTGAACTAATATTGACTGTATTAAAGCATATGACTCTGCTCTCATCTTTCAGAAACTTTAAGGTATTGCTAGAACGACAATCTGACAAGGAATTATTATGTCTATTAAATAAATATATGCATATATTATATGTATATATAAAATAGACATACATACACATCTGTCTATTAACTTTACTTATCTATATGGGAGTTGAGCCAAACCCTCTTTTCAGACTTACACATGCCAGTCTTATTCGCTGCCCTACGAGTTATGAATGCATATCCGAATAACACAGCTTATGCCTTATAAGCATATATAAGTAGGCTAAGTAGTGCTCTTCATTATTTTGTATTTCTGACACTCACTTCTACAACTTGGAAAGATTTCCATACAGTCAGATACAATAAATTAGGCATCATTATAATCCATCAAGTGTCCATGATGCTGTCAACATCTTCAGTTCTTGGAGTCACTCATTATAAAATATGCTTATTCGCACGTATTTTTGATAGCAGATTTACATGATTCAGGAAGCACCGACTTTGTTCTTTCTCCTCCAGACTTTTCAGAGGAACAATGTATCAACTGGTGTGTGGCCATACAATATCCATCAGTTGTTGCTTGGTATAAAAGCAAAGTCTGCTCTTTTATTAAAATATAATTTACAGAATTTGTGTAACTCCTTCCAGTTAAGCTCTCATATTCTTTTCACATAAGTTGCAAGTCTCTCACTAAATAAAATGCTTCACTGGGATGCAAGCTTATATGCATCATACACATACACACATGAAATCCTGATCTTCATATGACATTTTGTGAATTTACTGACTATAAATACCTTAGGGTCAGAGAACAAGCAATTTTTGAGTTACAATTACAGCTGTAGTGCAGGTTACCTTTACCTAACATGTTAGATCCAGAGTTGTATCAGGTATGAATTCAGCTGTCTAGTGATAATCTGTTACAGTGGAAAACACACACCTTCAGGTACACTGCTTCTGATCAAACCAATCTCCTATCATTTCTGAGAGCAACACTGTCCGTATCAATTCACTAATGATTACTACTATAGATCACAACATAGTACAATATTAGCTTATCCATTAAAGATTTTATTGTATTCTGGTAATATTTAGGTGTTTCTCCTGGATGAGGACCTTTTCCACTGCAACACATGCAGTGGAAGCAAAAGGTTTTATCTCCTAAAGATCTCCAGACCTTTTCTTTCTTTAAAAAGACTTCTTGTTTACTTTTGTTATGACTGGATATCATTTTATGCCATTATTCCGGAGTGCATTTTTTGAAAATGCAAAGCAATTATTTGCTACAGCTCTTGACAAGAATCAAGGAGTTGAGGGGCTTATTTTAAATCTCAGTAAGGTGGGGAGATTCGCTTTTACAAGAAATTGCTTCCATTTTATGGGTCAGCTGGATAAAGCTTTGTAGATCTATGGAAATGTAGCCCAGTTCCACTTTTCTCAGCTATCAAATCACACAACATGGAGTTAAATTATATCTCCACTATGAAAACAGCAAGTTAAATCAGACTGATTTAAACGTACGACGAGCTTAATTTGATCTTTAGCTAAGTTATTGTAAGGACAAGCATATGCGGAAGTTTTAAAGGAAAAAGTAGTCTTAAGTAAACAAACTCAAACATGTAAGTTATGATTAATCGGTAAAGCCTGGTCCACATGAAGACAGTGGCAGAATTCTTAGTTAAAAAGGAATTCCTAAGTTTAAATAAAAATACAGTAGAGAAGAAATCATAACATATTACATATTTAACAGAGGATGAAGAAAGCAAGCTCTTCCCTTCTCCAAGAAAACGCACAGTTCCTTTCAGTGTCCTTACTGGAGAGGTATAGGCGTTACTTCACATCTGTAGCTGCCTGCACATTAAAAGACACTGATGCATCCCGGCCAAGCTTTCCTCTGTGATTTATCTTTTGCCCATTGTTTGACTCCATCCTCCTCTATAAAAAGACCTGTTAATGAAACTGTACACATATAATTCATGGAGTGCTGTGTTCCAAATGATGTAGAGAGCGACTTTGTTGGCTGTTACCTGGATCAGTTAACTTTGACTGTTCAAATACGTAACAGAACAGCACTGCTGTGATACAAACACTTGACAGTATACATATCAAATTTGCTTACAAAAAAGGAGAGTTTTGCTTAATGTCAGCTGTGAAGGTGCTGTTTGTTTGACACCATAATATCAATTCATTTTTCTCCAGGGGAGTAAGACAGTAGCATTGGTGTAGTGAATAGGAATACTATTTCCATAAAAATAATTTTTGATAATTCAGTAATTCCAGTGCATGCTTTGAAGTTGGTATGTATTTGACTATGAATAATGAATATTTTATATCCATTTTTAAAGGAATGTTTTATTTCATACGGGTTTGGCGTAAAACAAAAAGAACACATCTTTCGAGACTTTTAAACTGAGACCTTCTTAAATGTTTAGAGGAAGGAAGCAAAAGTTATACAGCTGTGAACTTTTCTCCTAAAGTAACGTTGTCTTTCTGTTAACAAAACAGTTTAAGTCTACTGCTATTAGCCAAATGTAGATTTTTGTTAAATTTTGTTTTTTAATTGCAATATACCTTTATTTTAGGATTTTCCCAAATAACTCAAATAAACACTAGTGAAAAAATGACAGATGCCCATTAGCATAACTGACTGCTTGAAAAATAACATTAATGCCTTATTACTTATAACATATTCATCCAAATGTTTCATTAACTTTGTAATGTAACATTAATGAGAAAGATAACTAAAATTTTCTGGACCCAGCAACTGCAAACTGCCAGCTAATCATTAAATCCCAGCTCTCCTTTCACTTAGTTTCATCTGCACAGGTTCCTCACAAATTCCCATTCACAGATCACAAAAGAACAATTTGGGTTACTTCAAGAATTAATTAGACATTTGTCTGAAAGCCACTAGAACAACTGCTCCTCCTGCGAGTTCATAAAGCTGTTTAATTTGCTCTTGTATTTTCATTCAGAGAAGCTGGCAACATCACAATAAAACACAGCATGCAGAGATAGCAAGCCAAATTTCTTACTTAATTGTTCACTTTCATTTACTATGCTCATTTAAAAGATGCAAGCACTAACACCTTTTAACCTCAGCAGTGACACAGCTGGGGCACTCTTCACACATAATACGGAGTGACTTAGAATAATGCACCCCTTGTCAATCTGTAAAGAGTATTCAGGTTGAGATTTAAAGTCTGTACTTGCATCAGCAAAAGGATGAAAACCCCTCTCTTGTACAGTTTAGCTTTTATTATGTTTAGATCTTAGCAGCTAATTGCCTGAAGAAAGGAAAAGAAACATCGAACAGGAAGTATTGAAATGTGTATTAAATGCTGCAGAATAAGAGACAGCATATTTACTGATTTCTTTTTCTTAACATCTTAGCTTCTTCACTGAGGAGTTAAATAGCCATTTG
>NW_009217490.1:102933-106891 GCF_000690835.1 Fulmarus glacialis
AAGCTTCTATTGTGCAGAAGTAATAGACAGACTCCTATATGGACGCAGGACAGATCAGATTTCTGTATTCAGCAGAGGTATTCCGCAAGAAACTTGGCTTAGCCACAGAAATAATGTCACTAAAAAGTCAGAGTGTGCCCTGTGGAGAGCTAATCGAGGGTGGAGATGAAGATAATCCTCCCTCTGAACAGCAGCCCTGGAAGCTTCTATTGTGCAGAAGTAATAGACAGACTCCTATATGGACGCAGGACAGATCAGATTTCTGTATTCAGCAGAGGTATTCCGCAAGAAACTTGGCTTAGCCACAGAAATAATGTCACTAAAAAGTCAGAGTGTGCCCTGTGGAGAGCTAATCGAGGGTGGAGATGAAGATAATCCTCCCTCTGAACAGCAGCCCTGGCTAACCAGAGCTAAACATCTGTTTCATACCACCGCAATATTTTTTCCTTTCTCCAACTGTGGAGTTGGAAAGCACTGGTGCATCCTTTTTGCCTTAAACATGAAAGCCCTTTTAAGAGTTTCAAATTCACTTTCTGCAAAGGAAAATGTAGCCACTCAGACTTATACGCAATGCAAAAACTGGCTCTCTAGCATACCAGCACTGATGTCCATCTGTCAGCATGGCACTTAGCCCGCACACAAGGTGGAACGCCAGTTTCAATAGCGCGTAGGTGCCAATTAAATACAAATTTAGAGTGATAGCCTGCAGAAGGCAGAAAATAGCACATATTCTGCGAAGAGGCATTTCTGATGGTAAATACTGCCAAATGTTTTATTACAAGGGATCATTTATGTTTATGATAGTGGACATTATGAGTCGGATCTAAATCCCATGAAAGAGTCAAAGTAGCCTTCCAAACATTGCAGAAAGTAATGTAATATGTAATATGTGTCAAAGCCTGCTCCTACTAACTTGAATAGCAAGACTATTTAATTCATCAGGAGAAGAACTGAGGCCTTAGAGAACATGCCTTTTTCCAATCAATCTACATGACAGTGAAAACTCTCTGTGCACAGAAAGTACTAATTAGGTGTGATTGACAAGGTAAAAAGAAAGACTGCAGTGCTTACCCGTAAAAAAAAAAAAAAAACCCAAACACAAAACAGACACAAAAAAATCTTGGCTAATCATAACTCTGTCTTCCTCCTCCCCCATGGCAAACACATTGCAATTTAATAATATTCATTCCAGCTACCTCCCAAATTATTTCTGAAATAAATGTATTACTGAGATAAACAAAATCTGGAAATTGGCATTTATTCTTCAGAGAATAGTGTTCAAGGAATTAAAAAAAAAAAAATGTTAAGGCATTATTGCTTATTGACAAAAAGGACTCTTAAATTTCCTTCTCATTTTCCTCCTCCTTCATTCCACCACCTACCTTCCAACCTCTGCTACTCTACCCTTTCAGGACACTTTCCCTCCTACAGAAAATATTTCCCAAGATAAAGTAAAATGGGAAAACGCACAACAGAAACCCCAATGACTTCTGTGAACTGCAAGAGGTGAGAAGAGAAGAGCTGGAAAGGCAGGAGAAAGACAGGCAGGCAGCAGAGGACCAGCTGATATCAAACAGGTCAGACCTCATAGGTGTGAAATCCAAATTAAATACTGTTGGAAACTGCCGAGCGTGGGAAGAACAGAGGTGGCAGTGGGGCAGATAGGTCAAAACCAGAACAGTTACGGATTGTCAGAGTTACGGACTGTCGTGCTGCACAGTGCCTGCCTTCGGCTGAGCTTTCGGAGCTCGGTGGAGCCGGAGTTGGAAGAGAAGCAGATGGAGCATGTAACAGGGTTTCTCCTTCCCCAGAATGTGGACAACATTGCACCAGGCTTTCAGAGACACAACGACCCCTCCAAATGCCACCAGCTCTTCCTCACTTTCACTTTTTCTTTTTCCCCGCTTACAACCTCATACCTAACACCCTGCGCGTGTGATCCACGTCTGTCATTTTCAGATGTTTACAAATGCTGCCAAATGTACTGATAAGCTATTCTGAAAGTTTGCAAGAGATATTATTGTGTTTTAGGCAGCACATAAATGGATCCTGCCACTTTAAATGGAAATATGTTGCACAGGCACACTGTTACAGTATGGGAGTCAAACATCTTGGTATTAATATAGTTCTTATCGCTTGTTTCTGTGAGGTATGTCACACAAACAACCTTCCCCTTCCCAAGCTTTACTTAAAGCTGTGTCGGAACAGGGAAATAACACCTCATTTCCAATGCCTGTCTTTGTTCTTCTGTCGAAATTACAACGTTTCAAAGTGTCAAATTCAGCTATCAGGCAGATTTCTGCCACTACAACAGAATATTTTTTCCTTTTTTTTTTTTTTTTTTTTTTTTAAAATAAGAAGGTGGGAGTAGAGTTGTTATTATTCAGAGACAGAAAATAAGTTAAAAAAACCAATCAAAATTAAAATAATTTATACGATGTCTTCATAGCACATCTGATAAAATGTTCAACATTAGTTTTCATTAATTCATGCTGGAGATGTAGCTAGTGTCTGTGGTACAAGGAACTGAACTTTACAAGGGAGTGTAAGCATCTGCCCTGTGTTAGAAAGAGACACAAGAAGGATCTTCCAGAATCCTTGGCATCAAGTGCTTGTAATACCTACTATCTGTAGGTACAAGCTTGGATTGCGGTGCTTTTTCTATCCAAATCTTGTCTTAAAGAAGCCTTGAAGCGTGAATTTCGTATTTGGGAAAAAAAAAAAAAGGACAATTTAATAACTCTGCATTTGTTTTCCATTTTCTTTCTCTCCTAGAACAACCTTATCATCCTCCTTCCCACTCTGAAAAATGTTAACTGCGGCACACTTTCTATATACTGTATAATACAATCTCATTTACTGAAAATAGTTTGGGGGAGAGGAGCTTCTGAAAGGTTTAGGGGTGGAGGAATTGCAGCCTGACTGCCAATTCCTGCAAAAGACCTTGGTAAAGTCACTTTAGCTGAATTAATCACTGAAAACCACAGAATGAGATCTCTCTAATAACAATACAGAACCTAAGGTAATATTCCAAGTAATTTTGAGCACAGAACAAAATTAATCATGCTCTAGACCACACAAGATCTTCACAAAAGAGAAACAAAAAGAAAAGCTGTCAAACACTGGAGTACAAACCAATGACAAGTACCAGTAACAGCAACCAGTTAGTAAGGAAGAACTACAAAGATACAATGCAGTCCTTCAGTGTGGCCTAAACAGTCTACATCTTCAAATCTGGCAGTGAATTGTAAAACCAACGGCCCATTATTGAAATTATCTTGCAAGTGGGGCTATCCTTGCATTCCTTGTAATGTATAACAGATGTGACTTAATAGTTTTAAATTGCTATGACCTGAGACCGAGAAAAACTATGTTCTGATTTAATAGGATCCTAAATCACTAAAGCTAGTTAAACTACAATGACAGAAAATTTTAGTTTTATCCACAGTGTTGATATACAGTGCAGAGTACAGAATCTTATTAGAGGATAAGTTTCTGCCTTTACCTTGCCTAAATGTGAGTAACAACTGTGGAGAACATACATAAATTTTAGCATTCCCATGTTTATAACCCACCCCTTCTTTTTTTTTTTCCCCCCAACAAAACAAGACCTGAAATTGTGGGAAAGTCTATTTTCTTAAATCAAGAACCCTTAGCATTGTGTATGCTGTCTTTAGGAGAGCTCCAGCAGAAAGACCCCTTTCCTGCTGTGTGACAGGGTGTGAGTGCGAATTTCCTGGTAAAGGCTCACAGAGCCTTCCCTAGAGTTTAAAGAACATCTGCCATGCTTTTCTGTAAGCAGATGAGTTAAGAGTGGAATATTAAATGGTACCAAATCAGAGTGCCCTAATTTGGCTGCCTTGAAAACAGACAAAGGGCAATCTTCTCAAAGAACATCTAAAGCATGGAGACAGATTAATGATAATAACATGGAGATGGGGTAAGAATAAATAATTAA
>NW_009217491.1:0-7420 GCF_000690835.1 Fulmarus glacialis
TACGGAAAAACCTCGACCTCAACGCACAGGGCCGTGGAAAGGCTGTAAAGAGACCAGGCTTTAAAGCGCCTGGGATTGCATTAACAATAGAAAAGTGTCTCACAGAGTGACAATTGGAAAAACAAACTTCTGGCCCAGCAATTCAAAAAGCGCAGACTGAAAACTGCAGCTGAAAGAAACCACATATTTGAAGGCACTTCTGTCCAACATTTCCAGGAAAGATTTACATCTCTGGCAGAACGAAGAGACGGGACAAATTCCGCATCAGAGGGAGGTACTTGCCCTGTAATGACTTGCCCCTAACCTTAGGGATAGTGTCTGTATCCCCTTAGGGACAGTACAAATATGCAAACAAAGAAATACAAATACATAAGCCCACTGGGGGGGAGTTAATGGAAACAAATACAACATGAGGCATCACAGCTGTTTTGCTGTAAAAATATTAACTGGATGGGGATGTGGACCGAAGGTCTGCCATGGATAGCTGTGGGTACTTCTGACTTCGTGTACTTTCTGACCCATCTGCCTCAGGGACTGCTGAGGGCAGACTCAGGTTTCTCATTTGGGAATCACTGATGTGATTTATAGGTGTGGGAGTTCAGCTCATCGTTTGACTGAAGTGTTTGCTGCGCCGTGCAGAGCTGCTTTCCTCAGCTGAAGCCTAGAGGCTTTCGGAGGCACCTCAAGAAATGGGGGCCTGAATCTGGCAGGAGCTGGAAAAGGTTGTTGGCATAGCTCCCTCACAGTCCTTCAGAGCCGCCAGCCTAAAAGATTTCCGCAATATTGCACCATTACGTAATTTTAAGCGTTACCCCCATGCTTTGGGGGATATGGCTGAGGAGTAAAACAGGACAAATGAGCAAGGTTTCCATATGGACAAAAGCACTGGGTTTCTTTTTTGAGCTGAAGAAATGGTTATGGCGACTGCTGCGTTCATTTTCTTTTTATTGGTTTCTTTCCATTACTCTTAACTCCTGGCAGCAGCTTAGAGAATCCCTCCCTGTCCTGGATGGTTTCTTCTTTCAAACATTTGCAGGCAGTTGTTCTGTTCACCCTTTCGTCATCGCTTAGCTCATTTAATCTTTTCTCATAAGTCAGTCCCTCCTGTTACCTAATCATGGTGCTGCTTTTCCCTGAACTCCCTCTCAGTTGCTCGTTTATTTTACGGTGACATGGTGGCCAGTAATCCTGCCATTGTTAACGTTTCCTGTTGTGGACTTCTGGGTTATTTTTGTTCAGAGTTGCTGCAGTACTTGGAGGACTGAGCTAAACTTCCCCTGTGAAGAATAATTACAGGCAAGGTCACTGAGAAAATACATGGAATACAATAGAAAACATGGTCCATGGATAATTATAGCTGATGGGTTTGGGGATGGAGGCTTACTGCAGTTCTGGTATGTGAGCTTCTGGTGGAAGAAGGCCCAAAAATTCATGTTTGATATTAAACACACAATTGGGGCTCCAGATACCTTTGCTCCACTGGGAAGATTTTGCTGCCTGCAGAAAACTAATTTATTTGTGAATTCCTGCATTTTCTTTAAGACCATCTAGGCAGGTGAAGTCTGAAGTAATTTGAGGGTATTTATTTTACTAAAAGTGTTGTTTCTGCCAGAATGATAGGCAACAGAAACAGAATTCAACCATCTGTATGACTGCAAGTTTTTGACATCCTTTGATTTCAGGTTGCCTCTTTGTTTTTCATTGACTCCAGAGGAACATAGGACAGGTCACATGAGAAATGCCATTACTGCAAACTTAGTGCATTTGCCTTTACTGTCGATTGTCCTATTCTGTCATTCATAATTTACAAACTCCAGAGGTGTTATTGCTATTACAGAGTGCTACCTTGCAGTACCTACACTACAACAGAACCAAGAGCAGTGCTGGTTTGCAGCTGAGTTGAAACTATCACAGACCAGCCTCCAAACCCAGCTGGACACAGGGACAGATCGCACCGTCAGTGCTTATGTGACAGTTATCCCCCGCTCATCTACCTGTGGGCCGATTCCCGAGTGTGATCCAGGTTCAGGATGCCCAATTCTGAAGTCCTTGCTCTGCACCATCATAGCATCTGCCAGGATACAGCGCCCACCTTCTACTGGTTCCAGCTCGCGGTTTTGTTTTTTCTTTTTTTTTTTTTTCCCCTCTCCAATCCCTTGATAATTTGAAGATGCACCCTGAAAAAAACACAAAGCCATCCCATACCCAGAAGTCTGGCGTCGTAAGAGCAGCCCTGAAGCTGGGGCTGAGGGGATGGTGCTGTGCAGAGCTTGACAGACCACATCCCCTCTCAGCTTCGGGAGAGATCAGGGCAAGAAAACAGGGGTTTGAGTGCAAGAGCTTTGTCTATACTTGGAAACACATCCACAATGAAAATGCTTTTCATCAGTCATCTCTCCAACAACTGTTGAAAACAGCATAATCTGCTAACACAGAAAAGCTAAATTGCTTTCAGACGAAGTACTGAAAAACTTCTGCTTCTGTGATTTGATTCAGCTCAACTCCAAAATGCATGATTTGACAGCCCTAGTGCTGCTTAGCTGCCTGAAGTTTCTGTCAAATTTCATCTTCTCCCCTAGTTTGCTTTTCTCTAGTTTGACATTTTAACCCCTCTCCCCCCAGATTAGTGTTTTTGAAATATGAATTTTAAGTGCATCAGATGTTTAAATAATAGCAGCGCACTGGAAGTACAGACTTTTAAAACAAATTGCATGGATGCTATGGGCTGAGTCTGGACAGGAGAAGCAAAGCTTCAGAGCAAGGTGAAGAATACGCTATCATTGCTTAAGCCTGCAGCATTTTCTGTGTACTAAAACTTGCTTTAATCAGAAGGAAAACACTGAAAGGATGTTTAATCTCATGAGCTCTTCTGTCGTTCCTAAGTAAAGAGGAGCCACATCCATCACTGGTATGATTACAATGAAACCAGTGCAATTACATCAGGGAAGAATTTGGCCCAACTAGTTCTCTGTAGAGAAGTTATTGACAGCTGTCCCCATGTACCTCGTATTGTCGAGAAAACAGAGAGCTAAAGACATGCCAAAAGAAACAGGACTAACTCCCGTTTTCTGACCTTTGGCTGAACTGGAGCTCCTGGATTTGAATGATGCTTTCTCTCTGTTACACTTCCGATCATCATTAGGTTTTCTTCAGTGATCCGTCTGAAAACATCTTCCTAACTGGGGAGCTACGCAGCTATGCTTGGTATGGCTACTGCAGCTCTGAGCCACTGAGCTGTGTGCTTCACGGGATACAGCATCTTATCTAATTTTAGATGTGATGCAATGAGTGGGGGTAGCTCACGTGAGGCAGGAGGGATGGAGCCCAACAGCCAGAGCTCAGAACAAACACTTTGCGATTACTAAATGCTACTTTCAAAATAACGGTGGCTTTTATTACTACCAGTGCACCTTTATGGGTGTGATTGAATAAACAAGCAGTAGCAAGGACAAACAGTTCTGGGGGAGATTTTTAGGACAAGAGTCAATCACCAGGCCTGCTGTCCTCAGGTGGTAACTGAGGCTGCCCCAGGTCCTGCCTCCCAGCCTTTCCCCCACTCTCTGCCCCCTCTGATATTCTCTGCTGAAATGCTGTAGCTGGTCTGACGTGCATACGGGCTTTTTTCTATGTGGGCACCATCTCTTACCCTCATTCAAGCACTCACAGAGAGATGGCTTAATTCAAGTGTTTGGTTTTCTCTCATACTTGGTTTTCTCCACAGCCTTCTGCACCTCGTACAAGCCAGACTGTGATACTCGCAGAGCCAGTCTGCTCATAACCAAATTTATGCACAGAATCTATAAATTAGTACAAAGCAGCTCTACTTTTAGGGAAGTCTGTACTGCCAGAGCAGTGACCTATCCTGACCGGTATCCTGGCTCCGATGCTGTATTGGGCTGAGTCACTCGTTACGTGGCATGCTCACCCTGGCTGATGTCCTGCTAAGAGATAAGAGACTGTCGTCGGTGGTCCACTTTGCATCATGCTTTGGACTTGGATGTTTCAAGGAAGATTCAGGTCTTTCACTGTCATTGGACCTCAGCTTAGAATGTTTTTCCCTAGTTCCCTCCCTCCCCCCCAGTGAAATTCCACCATTGAATTACCCACCTTTTTGTCCACTGTCTTTAAACAGTTATTTGCAGGTCTTTTACTGGTAGCGAACCTATGTCAATAAATCATAATTTAATAACACAAACAGAACATTCTTAATGAAAATATCCTTTTACACATCTAAATGATAAAGTAGATGTTTGAGAAACAGCTCCCTACATTTTTTATGGTATTTTAAAACAGTCATCTCAAAATAAACAAAAAGAAATGTTTGTTAATCATCTGGAATTTTTAATTTCCTATTTTGCATGGGAACCTGAGTAATCAGACATATGGTATTCTTGTTAGCTGGGAAAGGGTCAGGATTAGAATAGATTCTCAAAATTAGAAAGCAGTAAAATATAGCAGCAGTCTTGGCTGCCTAAACTTAAAATAAACAATGTTTTGTGTTAATTGCTGGAACAGATCAACACTGAAAAAAACCATGTGTCTAAATGATTCTCTGAAATACAGTGCCTGGCAGGAGAGAGGAAGTCTCAGGGTATTGGGGATGAGCTAGTCAATAATTTACCTGCAAAGGGGATTATCCGATACAGACATAGCTGAAAAGGAGCAAAATGTGAAGAGTTGTTTGGTGGCTTCCATACGAGCTCAGTAGCTTTATTAAGAGTCATGGGATTCCTAAGGCAGAAGAGTCCCGTGAGATAATACTTTTATCTGACCTTTTATCATACTTTTATCATATTTTTTGTTTTACAGTGCTAAGCATCACTGAGCTGCTAGGCAGTAAAAGTATGTTCTGGTGTAAGCTTTCATGCCCAGTGTGGAAGCACAGTTCATAGGCCGTACTGCTGCCATCAATGGAGGTACGACAGAATGAAAATCTCCACATCATCATCGCTCTAGTTTAGTACTGGTGTGATTCTTTAAATCACTAGCGTAATGGCAGAAGACAGCTCCCAACATTTTTCTGCGTCATTAGACTAGGCCCACGCAGAGGATGAATGGATACACGTTTTGCTGCTTATACATGACACAGGTCCAGGCCAACACTACTTCCGACAGCGGAAGTCGGCATGCATCCTGCATTGTGCTTCGTGCTTATTCATCAGCCGACAGTCGCTTACGTGGAATGCATCTGACCCCGCTGCAGTTATGCCTGCTATGTTCAGACTTGCCCCCATTTCAACGCACGCAGTTAAAAGGTTTTTTTCCTCTGTTGTTTTTCAATCATGTATTTGAGCCTTGCACTTCACTAGGAATCAATTTGAATCCAACTATTGGAAAAAAAAGCCACCAAAAAAAACTTAGGGATAGTTTACAATTTCAACTCTGGCTACTTCACACTACTTCAGTAGGGGAACAACCCACAAGACAATGTACTTCACTGCTCCAGGACTCCTTTCGTACTCCTTGGGCACAGCTTCTGAAGCAGATAACCTCACAGGAGAGTGAGCAGTGTTCGGGAATTCTGTTCGGAACAGTCTTTTGGGATGAGAGGGCATAAATAACAGCAATCTGTGGCCTACACTAATTGTCAGTCCAACTACTCAGGCATCACACATACAGCATGCACCTGACTTTCATTTTTACTTTCCCCTTTCCTAGGTTGTCAACAGTTGGCTTTCCACTGGGACTAAACCCAATTCAGCTAGGTCAGTGACTCCACATTTAAAAGTCTCTGTTGTTACTTCTAGAAGTGCTTTTGTATCCTCCAAGCTTTGGCTGTGAGCCATTCACACTGTTGAAAGATCATAGTCCGAGGGCTTCGTTCTTCCCTTCTCACAGCTGTAGGTTTCTGGTGGATGTGATTTGCAGTTGTCCAAGCAGTCCAGGCTGCATTGCCAGAAGTTTCTATCTATATGAACAACTATCACACTAAAGTATTTAGAATTAAGTCTGTGTGTATTTGCATATACATACATGTATGCTTACACACTAAAACAAGCCTACATGCAACTGAGATGAGAGATAAGATTGTTTACTATAGCACAAACATAAGGGGATGAAACATCCATGCAAGCTGTTTTGGTCTAGCTATTGGTTGGACTGTATATGGTACAATGACTCTTTGTTCAGCAAGAGGCTAAAGATTATATACTCACACTTGAGACCTTTAAGACTCAGACTATGCAGCAGACAACTTCCCCTGTAGACTGGCTAATAATAATTTAAAAGACTGAACTGTGCATTTTTCTATGCCTGGCTTCATCTGCTGTATTGCATTTTTAGAGCACTGTATATGACGAACCTTCCAGGAATCCCAAACACAAATGGAAGTTCCACTGAATCACTTGGAGCAGCTGAAGAACACCATCAGTGAGGCCACACAACTGCATGGAATGTGATGAATTTCCAGGAATAGGATTGTTTCCTGGAGATTATTGTGTAAAATACAAGTATAAAGAGGGAACAAAGGTAATGCTGACAGTGTCTGCACCACTAGGCTATTTTAGTTTGTGGAAAGAAGAATGAAGAAAATAGACATGTTAGAAGACCTTTGCTAGGCTAACAGGAAGCCTATATGTCAAGAGCAAACCCTGAAACAAAGCAGTACAAAATTACCTCAGCATAAAATGTAATCTCTCCATGATTTTATCTTATGAAACCAAATCCACTTTTAGCTTGAATGCAGTGCTTACTTTTAAATAAGTTGACTCTTAGAGGTGCAAAATCTAGTATGGTTTCAGCCCTGGAAGTGTTTGCTTCTCAGCTTTATCAAGTACAGCTCAGGTCCTGACACTGGCTATTGGTGAGTAAAGACTGCAACTTCTAATAAGACATCAGGTGTCAAACCCAGGTGACATCGTGGTTACTGTTCAGTGCTTGCATACTTTCAGTTTCAGGTGGTCTTTCCACCATATACAAAATGCTTGGATGGAACATAAAAACTAGGTATAGCATTTTGTGAAACAGGTTTTCAAGTGTTCTCATATTTCTGTTACTCATTTACTTTTTGGTCCAGCAGAGAGAGAGGCAGGAACATGAAAACCCCACTTATATGAGTCCAAGGATATGCAACTAGACACAGTCAGCTTACCAAGGTTTAAAGAACAATGACATGATGCTATAGTTACTTTTCACATCTACTTACTGCGAAGAACAGCTTGTGTCCATACAGCTAAACTCCCTTATTGCCACCAACAGGGCTACATCCAAACTGCCAGCTGGAAACAGTCGCTGGCCTGTGCCGCCCAAAGTATTGCTGGGTGGGGTGCTGACCGGCCCAGAGCTGTGCCATAGACTGTACCACAATGTACAGTATGAATAGAGAGCATGCTAGTGCTTGGGCATCTGCCCCAGGCCTGTTTAGCTTACCCACGCAGACGTTGTCTGCACAGCTGCAGAAATATTTGCACACACGGGGGGG
>NW_009217492.1:0-4618 GCF_000690835.1 Fulmarus glacialis
CTTAATGATTCTATGATTCTATGGAAAGATGGCAAACCAGATTTAAAAGAAAAAAACCAAAACAACAGTGGGATTAAACTAACCTGGCCCCTTGTCTTGTTTTTTTGCATATTTAGCAGCCCTCAACACAGTTACAGGAGTGAAAGCCACTCTTGCATCTTCTTTAAACATAGCTGGTATCGCATTCCTTGAATGTTCAGTATAGAATTACTCCTCAGAACTCAGTCCCTTTCTCCTGTGCAGCAGTTGTATAATTCCAGCGTCCTTAAGGGAGTTTTTTGTGGTATACACACATTTATGGGAGCAAAGAGAATTCTGATTTCAGAGTACTTGCTATTAGAAGACAGATTGGTTTGTAATTGTTTTTGTACTTCAAACACACACTTCTCTCCACATACTGAGAATTCACTGTAGACAGGAAAATAACCATTAGGTTGGGTTTGGCATTTACAATAAACATTTCAGAATTTTGAAACTTTCAATCATCTAAAGTGGTTAAATGAGCTTGCGTGCGACATAGGAGAGCTAATTGTTTTACTGCAATATCTACTACCTGAATTAATACACTACTGAATGTATATATGCACTGTTTTCCAGCACATCCACTTTCTTTGTGGACATTAAAGGAAGACACAAGTCATGAGCTAGAATATTCTCACATAAAACCATATTTTGCATTGTCGTTTAACACGTTAACACCTCATAAAGTGGGGAGTAATGAAAATTAACTGCTAACACTCGAAGAACTATAACCAAAAATGGTCATTTATTTCCTAAATATATGTTATATATTTAAGATCATATCTTTAAGACAACATTGAGCTCATTCTTATCTGACCGTACTCCAGTCATCTCTCAATAGATGTTTAAGGAACTATTAATAGCCCGAGAGCCAGCTATCTAAAGACCAAAGCTCAGTCTTTGAATTAGGGAGCCAGTTCTGCTCTCTTATGACACTTCCAATCACAAAGTCCATACGATGGTTGCTAATAAAATGTTCTTGACTGAGAGGACTGATTCAACCAGATCAAAGCAGATCAAAACTGAAAGAGTTCAGTGATTACTTACATCACAGAATTCTGAAAAAATATGGTCTGTGAGGTCTACCAAGTTTAACTGGAGTTTAACTGGTGTCGTAGTTTAACCTGGCAGGCAGCCAAATACCATGCAGCAGCTTGCTCACTCCCTCTCCACCCCCCCGGCGGGGTGGGGAGAGAATACGAAGATGGGTTGAGATAAAGACAGTTTAATAAAACAGAAAAGAGAAAATAATAATAATAAAATATACAAAATAAGTGATGCACAATGCAATTGCTCACCACCTGCGCTGACCGATAACCAAGTAGCGATCGCTACTTCCTGGAACACGCCTACCATTCATATACTGAGCATGACGTCACATGGTATGGAATACCCCGTCGGCCAGCTGGGATAGCTGTCCTGGCTGTGCTCCCTCCCAGCCTAGCAGAGGGTAGTTGTCCTTGACAAGGTACTTAGCAACAACTGAAAACATCAGTGTGTTATTAACATTCTTCTCATACTAAATCCAAAACACAGCACTAGGAAGGAATTTAACTCTATCCCAGCTGAAACCAGGACAACTGGAAAGCACAAAATGTTAAAGAGAGGGAAGAAAAATAGTATGATAGTCATTGACTTAATACCCTGTAGTCTGATTTCAATTTTATGAAAGATATTAGAACAAACTATGGCAGCAAGAAAAAATAATACCTGGAGAAAAATAAAACAACATGCAGCAGATGATATGCAGAATTAAAATATGCCAAATTAATCTGTGAGATAACTGTTTTTTTAAAACAAAAGAAATGCAGTGAATCCCTTCTGTCTGAAGTAAACCATGGAAAAAATTTCACATTACTTTTTAAATCTGAAATGTACATTGTATTGTCGAAGTCATGCACTAGTTAAGGAACTACCTTAAGAGGTGACTGCAAGTAGTGCTGAAAGGAGAATTTTCTTGGTAGATTGAATGTTAAGAGGATACAACACCTTAAATTTACAAGTCCCATTGAGTGTGACGTCCTGAGTTTCTAAGGTTTAGGTAAAGGGAGAAACTTTCAAATGAAAGAAGGTAAATCTAAAGCACTGTGCTTTGCAGAAAAAGCTACAAAATCTTCCTTGACAAAGCTTTTCAAACACAGCAAGACATAGTCTTCGCAACATGAAAATCTTGTATATGCTACCCGCTGTCTGAAAAACTAGCAATAAAAAGATAGTAAATCAGTCAAACTAAACATGCAATCCTAATATAACAAGAGTATACCTTGAAAAAGAGGCAAGCTCAAATACAAGTATAGAGCAAATACTGATAGAGGTACAGCAAACCAATTTGCAATGGGAGATATAGGCAAAATCTGGTAGCATAGAAAAGTAAAATCAATCCATTACTATTTATAGTTATCAGTTCTAAACATGAAAGAGTAGAAAAATTCCTTTACATTCATTTCTGAAGGAAGAAAACACTCTCCTTTCTCTCCAGAAGACTGGAACAAGAAATGGATATTTTTCTACACTGTACACCATGGTTATAGTCAACTTAATGCAAGTTGAAAAAAAAAGAAGTTTAAAACCTTGTCATTTTACCTTTTCCACCTCCACTAATAGCAGTAACCCATTTCAGGGCTGCATAAAGCTTAATAATTTAGGATTATCTACAGCATAGAAATATTCTGCTCCTGTGCATCTTTACCTCAGCCATATTCCCTTTCCCATGCTCTGACAGATGAAGTAGATTTGTGTGTTTCAATATTGGCTTTGAACTATCAGAACAGAATTGATTTGAAAGTGAGGTCTTTCTGTCAATGATCAGTTTTGTCCCTGACCAGATTCAAGAGGCAGCTTAGCGCACAAGAACAGGACCTTGTCTTCTTGCATACAAACACACTTAACCCACTATCAAACAGAACTACATTACCTTCAGGAAGCCGCTGGAAGGCATTTTGCCTCTAGCAGTTATTTCTTCAAGAATTACTATAAACTGCCCTTGCCTGTATGGCATGTTCCTCCCAGTGACAGCATGTCTCACTGTCCCGTTTGAGGAAGTTACTGTGCTAAAATATATATGCATGATAAAATGTGCGGTAAAAGTGTACAGACCTGTGCTGAACAAGTTTTAAAACAAGGAAAATACAAAAAAATGAATCGTATAAATGGTTCTATTTGATCAATCATTTCTTCATTATTTTCCTGGAGTTTCATTCATTTTTTAAATAACATGTTTGTGTCAAAACTGTAATAATCAAGAATTGGTCACTAAAATTCTAAAACGTCATCACTGGAGAATATTAAGCACTGAAGTACTTTAGCACTCTATTAACTTTATAACTGTGAAGAACCAAGATTAAAAAAATAGGTCCTAATAACTATAAAAAATCCACCAGCAGCAACAGCCAACAATGAAAAACCAAAGCAAAAGTATCCTTTTGAGAGCTACATATTTCCAAGAAACCACTCAAAATACAAGTGGGAAGAAATGGTGTCAGTATGCAATACCTGTTTGTAGCCAAGGTAAACAGAATAAAAATCTCATTAGATGATCATCCAGAAACTGACAGGGCTACTGACAATGAGAAGACTGCAATGTGTTCCTTCAGCTGATTAAGGAATGTTTTGCATACACTTTTACATAGAAGCTATTACATTTCACTGCACCATATGGCAGTAAGGCAGAGTACAACATATGGAAATCCAGTCAGGCAAAGAGAAACATTAAAGAAGGAATAGTAAGTGTATGGTGGCATTGTGAATATCTGTATGTAAGGAATCATTTTGAATCACTTGCTGTCCATGCTAACCAGTACACAGGCAGGTTAGCACCGCTTTTACATTTGATGGATTTTTTTGTACATCTCTCAAGTCCCAGTTTCTTGTGGCACTCGGCTCAGGCCATTCATTATCACTGCTCTGAAGATGCTGATGGAAAGTTGTTTGGTTGGGATATTTTGTCTTCCTTTTCTCCTCTCCCATCTTTTCTCTCTGCTCTCCCCCTTTTCCCCTCCACTGGTAGCAGCTGCCTTTCCTGCACTAGCCTTGTACCCAGTCCCTACCCCCACACTCACAGGCACACTAAAGAGTTGAGGCATTTCAAGCAGACATGTTTTAATGAATGTCTTATACATGTGATAATACTTTAAGAATTTTATACTTTAAAGAATTTCAGCTTTCAAAGTGAACTGGTTAGATATTTTGCAGGTCTTTCCTGCTCAGTCACTGTCCAAATAAAATTGGACAAGTGTTATTTTAAAATTACACTTGCAAATATTGAAGTCTCCACAGCCAAAGGCTGCTGTTTGAATACCTGTGAATGTGAATTTTATCAATGAAAATGGCAGCATTTTAATTGATAATATTAAGAACATTTACCAAGATATTGCGTATAATATGTGTTTGGGTCCAGTTCTTGCAGCTATTCTTATTGAAATGGGACTTCATACAGCTGCAAAAACCCAGTTAGCAGACCCCTGTGTAAGGTAAAAGTTCTTTTTCTGTGCAGCAGCATTCTCTGTTGGGGGCAGTGTAATGAATAAATATACTATTCGTATTATGATAGCATTGAAAAGCCAAAAGTCCATCCACAGCCAACAAAGCTTCAGTTCCT
>NW_009217492.1:4636-25335 GCF_000690835.1 Fulmarus glacialis
ACATGAAGGATGAAATATGGGAAAAAATATAAGCAAAGTGTCAGTAGTGTCAAATGGAATGTATTTTCTCCATTTTCATACTTCTCCAATTCCTTTAAATACAGTTTTAACAAGAAAACAAAGAAAAATAGGAAGAATTAGGAAGTAAGGAAAAATTATGTTGAAAAAGAACAAGTTTGATAAATTGAGCATAGGAAATTTTAGCATAAAGTAATCAGAGGATATATATCCTAATAAATCAAGAAAATGTGCTACTGGACTTATTTTGGCAATGAAAACTATGCCCCTGATTCATTCAAACATGTAAACATTTGAACAGCAGAAATCATCCCACGCTGTGTGATAAAATAGAGAAACTTGGGTAATAGAAAGAGAATAGGAAGGAGGGAAGGGATTGAGGGAGTGAGGAAGAGGAGAGAGGGAGGGAACGGGGAGGAGGAGGGAAGAAAGGATGGGAGGAACTGATAACAGGAGGGAGGGAGTGAAACAGATAGCCAAGTATGGATCATTGGTCCTGATAAATACTCCTTTTAGATTTGACTTCTTCAAAAGCAAAACATGTACGTGGGGCAAATCTTGATTTACAGGAACAAGTTTTCGAAGCCTATTTCAACAGCCCAACCTATTCATTTTTACAGTTTGGAGATTAGCCAGTTCCTAAGATTGAGCACTATATGTAGGGATTACCTCACCCATGTTGACAAGCAGCCAGCACTGTTGGTAAGAAGCCACTTTATGACTGCAAAATATTTTTAAGATGGGGAAGGAGAGTAACTTTAAATCTGAAACAAGCAATTCCTTTTCTATATTGGCAGCACAGAAGTACCTTAGTTTGAATTTTGACCATGACATTTGTGGCTCCAAAGGAGAAATTAATTGTTGTTGCCAGGTCCATATTAAAGAAATGAGGGAGAAAAATATCCAGGATTTATCAATTATTTCTGTACACTTCTCGTTTTCCACAAGCATTCAAAGAGCTCTTTTTCAGGATCAGGGGAAAATATGTACACACAGCAGTCACCAGTATGACTGCCACACATGTATATATAGGAAAGCTCATTTTGAATAGAGGAAGCAATAACACTGATAACAAGGACTTCACCGTATCTTGAACTGTGAAATAAGAACTCGGGATCTGTGATGGCTTTTTACTGCCCTCTCTTCAGAATCCTCATCTTTCATTTATTTTGGTGTATAAATTAGTTAGATCAAAAGTAGTCCAGTTATATCAACTCAGGCTACAATTACAATTCCCATGTCTATAAAAGGGTTTGAGCTTCTGACTGGCAATTATTAAAAAAAAAAAAAAATTAGTTCATGGAGTACTGGTAATTGGGGAACGGGAAGAAGTGAGACAGCTACAGCCCAAGAGAATGTTTATTAGCTCTCAAATCTCTGATGGGTTGCATTAGAGTCTGGAGGTAGCCTCCAAAGAGTGATTGCTCCTGGCTTTCTGAAGCTGGTGTGTCAGCTTTGCCTGGCTGGGTTCTGGCCAACCATCTGTCAACAGAGCTTGCCTTGTTTAGGCTAGCAAAACAAAAGCTGAGAGGCAATGCAGTCACTCTCTATAAACACTTTGGGGGTAAACAAGGGAGAGGAATAAGAACTATTTAATCCAAGGGACAATGCTGGCATAAAAACAAATAGAAACAAACTGGCCATGAATAAATTTTGGTTAGAATTTAGAAGGCCTCCCGCAGAAGTACAGTTCCAGAATAACCTTCCTACGGCTGTAATGGGAGTTAAATAACTTCAGGATTTTCAAACTTGGAGTTTACTCCATTAATGAAGAGAATTTTTTAATATTGTCTCCAACACCAAAGTAAAATGCAGGGGCTTCCTTCTAGTCTGTTCCTTCAATAACATTAGTTACAAACACAAGCTTATTAAAAAAGTGTAAATTCTTAAAATAATCATGCTTACTCTGTATCAAAATATTCACCACTGATCATTACTTCCATTCACACTGCCACAAAACAGTTGGCTTTGCAAAGCCACATGAATATTAGTTTCATAAGACCATTAACTGGGTGAATTTCTGAACATACAGCTTTGAACTTCGCATAATCTATTTGTTTTAGCACAAATTCTGGGGAGCAGCTGAAGCAAATTAAAATGACTTCGGCTGCAAGTATGAATTGTGTCAGGTATGTGGCACTCCAGTTCTCCTTGCAAAATTGGTGATGCTGTCACAAGTAACTAAATACTGCCTTTAATGCAGATCCTGTGGGGCTTTAGAGGAGCTTCTGTGTCATATGACCAAGAAATATATGCAGCATGATCCAAAATAATGACTATGAGGGACTGGAGGGAAGATGTGCATTCCAGTAACTTTCTAAGTAAATCCTAACTCAACTATATGAAACCTTGATATAACTCAGTAGGTAAATCTATGCTTGGATAAATCTACAGTTAAGGTAGAACTCCAGCACACTCTTCACAGAAGTTGGCTTTGGCAAGGCTGCTGGTAGATTCACATTGCAGAACTGAATGCATCTGTTAGTCTTGTGCTGCAGCAATAATGTTGCTGGGGTAAAGGTTGCTGCTGCTTCTAAGATTTAACAAGGATTTGAGATTATTTCAGCTAAAAAAATTTGTTTCATCATTATTAATATTGATTTATAGCATTTGTATTATTTGTATGATATCTGTATCCCTGTTACTTTCTGTTCTTCTCCAGACCTTTCTCTTGCTGTTTAGTGCTTAGTGTTGAAGAAAGGAACTCAGTATGCAGGTGACTGCACACAAAATCACTGTGAAAAAATCAGAGGATGAGACCAACACATCAACTTAAGAAATGATGTTATTAATTCAGCAGCCATACCCTTTTTCTTCAGAAATATTTTGTTATAATATTAATCTGAGTTATCTAGGATCAGCCTTATGTCCGTATTTTACTTTCACTATGCATGATTTGTTATATTTCTCTAACAGAAATGTAAAACTACCAGTTGGCTTATTGTTTCTGGGAGTTTCAACCTACCAACCCCAAAGCTTAATTTCCTGATGTGTCCCATCCAGTTATGCTTTCCTGTATTTATTACAGAGTAGAATCACTGCTTTTGAATCATGTATATTAATAATTTATATTAACAAGGCATGACTATAATAGATTAGCTATGGTGACACTACCTTAATTCAAAGCTTATGATGAAACCTTCTTATGAAGGCAGTTATTTCCAGACCATGACTGAATCATCATATGTATCACATACATACATATACATGTATATATAAATCCAAGTACATATGCAGACTATATTTGTGTATAGCTAAGAACATAACATCCTTGACACTAAGAAATGCAATGAAAAGCCAAAATGGCCAGGGAATAAAATGTTGTACCAAGTTCTTCCACTTGATAAGCCGTGTCATTTACTCCTACACATCTCACTTCCATTCTGGGAGACCCTGAATGCAGAATTGCTTAGGTGAACAGGAATGGCCGTTTATAAACGTCTTGTAATATGCTTGCACTTATTCTACAATATGCTACCTATGTTAGAAGGAAAAAAAGGAAAACCACAATACTTTTTTGGGGGAGATGTAAATAGGAATATTTAGAGTCATTTTAACATACCTGTTTTCATATTCCTCACTGAAAAAATCCAGTTTCCTTAAAATTTAGGAATTCGAGCAGTATGCATTCAAATAGAACAAGCACATTCCTTAAAGTGACATAAAATGGCTTCCACACACAGGACCATCACCATCTTGGGCAAAAACATGGACATTACTGGGTAGTTTGGAATCTCTACTTCCAGTTACCAGCCTCCTCCAGAAGACAGTCTGGGTGTGCTTTCTTTGCCTTGGAGAAAATAGTAACAGATGCAGACCTAAATCTTACCTGTTCTTGGCATTGGGTTAGAACAAGAGGGAAGGAATTTTTACAATTAGTGATGAATGTCTGAAACAGTTCAAAGATTTGGGGTGCTATGATACATCCAAAGAAGGTACATTTGTGTCCAGAGAGGGGCTGAGGAAGTCAGATGTACATAATTGACTTATTTGTGGTAAGTTTCTGTGATGTTTCATATAGAAATCATCTTCATGCATAAGCATATGAGAAATTCTTTCATATCTTTTTTATTTACTCAGTATAGAGATACGGAAGAACAGAAGACTTGCAGCTTTCATGAAATTAAAAAATAAAGTGTTTTTTTGTATGTGTAAACATTGTTTTGTACCTATCTTTTGCAATCTCTTGTTCTGATCCTGAAAAGGCATTTTTGTAGAAAAACCTTGCAGCTGACTAGATTTCTTCTCTTACTTTACTTACTGTGACAGTCATCCTGTAAAGTTGCATTTCATGTACCTATAACACTATTCTTGAAGGAGACAGCAGCCACCAGTTAGATACTAATGCAGACAGCACTGAATGTAGGGAGAAAATGATGCCCAGGATTTCCAGGGCCAACCTTACCTCTTAATAGAAATCTGTAATAGCTCTTCAGAATTTAAGTTTAAGCCAATGTTTCTATTTAGTTATCAAAGCAGATATACTTTAGAAAAGTCTTCATCTGCTGTACTACTACTAATTACTTTTTCAGCTGGCAGGCAAAAGTTACATTGCTAATACCAGTAAGACTCCAGTTAGAACTGCTAGAATAAAAAAGACGAATTAGAGTTTGACCAAAACACTTTCAGATGTGAGTAACTCAATCCAGCATGACTGTTTCTCATCACACTTAACACGTTTGCTGTTGACCTTCATCGGTGAGTCACAAAAATGCTCTAATTAAGCACTGTGGAACTCATAGGAGCTAAAAGAGTTGGAAGCTGGGTTCAGTGATGATGTCATACCTGAACATAAGTGAACTTGAATTTACCTATAGGTTTCCCATTTGGAAATACAAGGGAAATCACTTTTTGTTGTATTAATTAACATGCAGCTATTTGAACTCATTATTAAAATTTGAAATATCATATAGAAAACAGGTGCTTAATGGAGCTAAAGGTGCTGTGTGGAGTCAGTTGAAAACATCTGACATTTCAAAGTGACTGATGAAAAGGTCAAAATAATCTTTAGCACTGTCATGTGAATCCCACTTTTACATGTCTGATCTGATCTCACAAAAATGCTCTCATTTTCCCGTGGTGATGAGATGCTGCTGACAATCCAAGCTTTGGAGAACATGCTCATTGTTAATGAATACTAATTTTTTTGCTTGCACAGTCATTATGGAATGAAAAAAATGCAGGCACTTCATAAAGTGTAGTAAAAGGTCTTTACGTTTTGTCCAGAAATTCAGTATTATAAAATAATCCAGACACAGCAATGAGAACATGTGACACTCACTAAAGATGTTTACCAACACCACTGTCAGGGACTTGGGGGGACCAAGGCTCCCTCACCCTGCCCATGGCCCAGGACCTCATGTCAGCCCCCTGGGGCCATCAGCACCTGCCCCAGCGATGCCACAACAGGGCCGGTCTCCAGCTCCACATAGCCCTGCCCTGCCTGGCCATGGGCCCTGCTGAGCTGGGCCAACCCCCGGGCCCACCTCCTGGCCTGGCCTCAGCCCATTGCCACCCCTATGTTCTTGCCCAGCCACCCCGGGGCCATGTCTGCCCCTGGCCTGATATCCTGGCTGGACCTTGGACCTACCCCATCACCATGATACTGCCTTATGATCTGGGCCCTTGGTTGGGCCTGGCCATGATGTCTGGGTCTGCCCCACTCCCCCGATCGGCTGTGGGGCTGAGCCCTGGCTTCGAGCCCCTGCCCGGCCGGCACAGGGAGTCCTGGGCTCCCCTGCTTCCCATCCCTGCTCTGGCTGCTCCCTGACAGCCGTGTCCTCTCCCTAGCCAAACTGTGTAGGAAAATCCAGAAAATTTGCTACTTGGCAGCTCTTACTTTTTAAACAGAGGAGATATTTTATATGGTCATTAAATAGTTAAGATGATAGTTTTCGTTCTACATTCAGTTTAATCCATACGTACAAGCTACATACACACAAGAAACTGGAAAGGACAAATGCCGTTGCTCAGCAACAAGAAACTGGCAAAAGCTCAAATACTCCACATTTTCAGCAGACAATGGCTCTCTGAGCTCAGCAATCAATAGCATTTAATGCAAAGGAAATGCCCGGTTTATCACACTTGCCATCTAATAACACCTCAAGTGTATTTGTGGCTGACATACATAAAAAACATATCTGAACTCCAGCTGTTTGAATAATGTATTGAAAATTTCACCCTTTTATTGCTTGAAAGCCAGTTACAACAAATGAGTTTGTTATTTGTAGGTATTCAGTGAATAATTTATGGAAACAAATAGGTTTGTTTGTCACTCTATAGGTTGTTCAAGTCTTGAAGTTTAACTATTCACAAGCCAGGCTGTTCAAAGACGACTCAAGTCCATCATAAAAATAAAAACTGAAATATGTCTCCTTCTTTGTTCCAACAGCCTCTTCGTCCATGGTTCTTTATATATCACCTTGTTTTTATGCATACACAAATAAGTCCCACGGTTTTTTTCTTATGCTACAGATGTCCTTTTCCTGTTTCTCCATTTCCCTTCAGGTTTTTTCCTTCAAGTTCTCTCTTGGCCCTTCCAGAATTTCTGCTCTCCCCTTAGGGACTACTAATATCTGCTTAGAAGCCGACTTTGTGTTATCCCACCCCCATATGCAGCAAGTTGTTCCTTTGAGGCAGCGAGTTCCTCACCTGGCACCCGGCAGAGGCAGCATGGCCCCACAAGCTGCGGCAGAGGTGGAGCTGGGAGCTGCCGGCCCACAGGGAGGAGAGCGGGTAGCAGCTCCAGCAGAGAGGAGCTTCGGAGCTAGGAAAGGTGCCGCTCCAGTGCCAGGATACAGCACAGAAACAAGGCTTACAGAATCTGAATTTCCTGGTGTTGAAATACTATGGTGATGAGAACTTAGTTACAGAATGAGATTCATTGCACTTCATTTTACTAATAAAAACTTAGTCATCATCTGCTTAATGCTCATCATCCAGATACCACCACAGACAATCACGGGAGAAAGGGAGAGGTATTGCTAGGAAGCACACTATTTGTTCTGTCTTAGACACCTAACTTAAAGCAGGAGGACCCAGTATCTGGCACTACCTATTTTCTTCATGGGATATAGAGGGATCCTAAACAATTAACTTAGACTAGGTGCCTAAATTTAAAAAATTGAAAGTTGGATGAGATTAATCACCTCCAATTTTCAGAATTGCTCTAACAATCTGCAGGGTTTAATTAATTTTTCCATCATATCACATAGTAGTACTTGAACGAGAGCATACACTTTAAAAAAAAATCTTGAATTCAAAATGTTAGTTAGTGATGAATCAGAATTGCAGGTGTTGAAAAAGATATTAGATACAGGGCTACTTTCAGGGATCCTCCTGGAAACTTACAATGGCGGAGAATAAGCTTTCGTAAAATGCTCCAGTGATTAAACGTAGCTTCTTCATCTGATCTGAGATATGCTGAGATTGCTGAGATATGTTTATGCTTAGATGTATCAGTATATGTTTAATGTAATTTCACCCCAGAATAGTGGAAAAAGTTATGTCAATGAAAGAAGAAACATGGGAGAGTAGAAGGTTGGCTTTGTGGGGATTATATTTTAACGTTGTGTATATAATGGTCTTAACAAACATGTTGATGTTTAAAAGCCCCCTTTTTCCTTTTATCTCTAAAAAATGTAACATTTCCAAGCTATTCAACTTTTGGTTATTAAATTATCAATATTAGTGATACTATTATCCTGCTAAAAATAATTATATGCGGTCATAAATCAAGCACATTTTGGGTTGTGGATAAACAGACTGCCTAAGGTAAAAGAGTATCTTTTAAAATTTGCTACCTTCATAAATTGTCTGGAAAGTGCAAATTATATGCAGGTTGTAACCTAAGTTAGCACTTGTCATGTCTTCATTCTTCCTAAGTTTAAACAAAAGTCTTGTTTCCTTGCTTTTATAATGAAAAAAACATTCATATGCAAGACTCAGGGAGCTTTTTGTTTCCTTTCACTGAAACAAAATTATATATGTCTTGAAAAACGTAGTTGTTCCCTACATGTGTCTTGAGATTTTGGTCCTATATCACTGAAGGTATAACCTCAAAGAGGCTAGGTCACAAAGAACAGCTATAAAAAGAACCCTTTGAGGTTAATTTTATTTGTTTTCTGGAATGTGCCTTTATGGGCTTTTTAAGTCATATTTTTTAGTTTTTTTCTGCTTCTATAAAGACAGGATGTTTAATAAAGAAGACACACAGAAAAACCTTGCAGCTGAAACTCTTACTTAACTACACAAATCCAGGAGATGCTTCTAGAAAAACAGTGTGATTAAACCAGGAGATTTGGCAAAGGTATGATTTAGGGAAAGCACTCAAACTTGTCCTTCAAGTAATCCTGGCTTTAGGTTTCAATGACAAAGAGTTGAAGTTGAGCATGATTTGAATCAGGTTGAACAACTCTGAATAAAGTCAAAGTGAAGTCAAAGAAGAACCTCACAAAAGCAAAATCCTGACTTCTCTGAAAACAATACAAAACTCTTATTGATATTAACTGATTTTTCTTTTGCACTTGGTATATTTTTAATTCATTTCTAAATAACCTATCCTTTTTACAAAGAATGAACGGAATGGTTTTATTTTTGCGTTATTGTTCCTATATTTTATCTGCTAATACTACCATTTATGTTTTCATATGAAATACTATTTGCATGGACTGCATGAGAATACCTTTTAATGGATTTTTAGTTTATGGAAGTTATTTTTAAGATTCAGAAATTGAAATGATACATTTTATTGTATTGTTGTATCTGTTCTTATCTACTTAATTTTTAAGGCAATCATTAATTTAGTACCTGAGCAACTCACAAGTTATAGGTTTTTTCTAACAGTATCTTTGTGAACAATAGCAGTGAAATATAACAGTAATATCATCACTTAATAGTGCAAAACTAAAGCAGAAATAAATAAGGGTCATATTCAATAATAGATTTAGGTACATTAAACAGACACTATGTTAAGTACTATAATACTTGTTCTTGGATATTTGAAAATAAAAAAAAAAAGCTTTGAATTAAGCACTTTGCTTATAGAGTTTCTAGGACGAGTCAGACACCTGAGATGGCCAGTGCAAACCTGCCAGCACAGTCAGGAGACAGCTCCCCAGACTCATTGGGAGGCAGAAGGCACAGACCCTAGCACGGCAACCAGAAAACAGAGGCGTGCCTTGTGGCTAGAGTCCTCCTCTCAGAAGTGCTTCTGCCATATATTCAAAATCTTTTTAATGAAAAGTGCAATCAGTCATAGGAGTAGAGGGTAAAAATCTTTGATTACTCATTCACATGGGAACACCCAAACCATCATGGTCCATCATGGTCCTGCTGTCCATTCACTATAAAGAGAAGAGTAAGTTAATTGCTGCAGAATGCACAGCTTCAACAGAAAAACTGGAGGGTATTTTCACCCAGCCTCTAAACAAGGAGTTAAATGACTTGCACAGAATGTATTTTAGTTTAGATTTGAATTACTTTAAGTGGAAGAGGAGAATTAACCCAAGATGTTAGCTATGTATCCAGTGCTCTAACCATTAATTTACTACATAGAAAGGGGTATCACATGCTGGTATGTTGTAAAAGGTGGGGTTCATCATGACAGATTTTTAAGTACTGACTGTACCAGTTTGCAAGGGAGTGAAAATACGTAACATTAAATTTGTGGAAAGAACTGTTACTACCAACTTCAGAAAGCCAGTGCTTATGCCTGGATTTCTATTCCTTCTCTTTTTTCCTTTCTTTGGTTTGTTTTTTTTTGTTTGGTTTTTTTTTTTTTTTGAGCTGTACGTATCTATTTAAGTAGTAGTTTTCAGAATAATTGTAAAGAATCCATGGATAAATCCCAGATCCTTTAAGATTATTAAAATGGCAATTGTAATAAACTAGATTTTGCTGGTGGTCTTGGTGAGAAGTCTATGAGGGTTGGGGGCTGGTTTTCGTTAAAGGAAACAGAAGTGGGATGTCCAATATTTGCTTACAAAGTTTCCTGTGACCAACAAAAGAGAATAATTGTCAAATCAACAAGAAAAGATACACCAGAGTTAGGATTTGGATTGATGCCCAACAAATATCTGTATATTTCAGGTGCAAAGTACCTCTGATTTGGCTGCTTCTCTGATGATACAAGATACCTTCTTAATAAAGAAGTTGATCTAGATGATTACCAAAGTAAAATACCCACGTTAATGAACTGTGGGAGTACCCCAAAGTACAGGATTTTTTTCAGAAGCCAGTAATAGATATAATTAATAGCTATAAACTGGCTATACCAATTGACCCAGAGGATTTTGCTGGGCTGATCCCACAAGACGGCTCTATTAAACAAAATACATGCTTGATTTTGTTCAGGTGATTCGTGTTGTAGGAGAGTGCATTGCTTTTTTTTGGAAGAGTTTTGTACACTAACCTTCTGGAAACAACAGTTGAAGAATGTTTTAGTCCTAGAATAACTGCCAGTTAACCTTTAGAAAGAGATTAATTCCCGATGGTGGAAACTCCCAGGGACTTGTGGAACAATAATTCCTCATCACTTGGATCAAAATCTGTTGCTAGTGCTTTCACTGGTAAATTTTGACTAACTTCACTGGGATTATGATTTGTAATATTCTTCTGTAGTGTATTGATTAACAAGCATTAGTATGCTCCAGTTCTGCACGTAAATATTCAGTTACTTTTCAACAAAACTCCATATTGTTCCATCTTTTGCTCCGAAGTATTTAGAAATAATTATCTGTGTTAAGGAACATTAATAACTCCAAGAGTTATAGGAAAACTATGGGAGGCATCATCAGCTTCTTTCATTCAATTTTTCATAACTTTCATAGCTAGTTTCCATGACAACAAAGGAGGCATTCCACAAATCCAGCAGCTCATTTTTTGAGACAGTTTGCTATTTTCTCTGGAGAAGTGAGACACTGTTTTTTTAAGTCTCTTGTAAGAAATTCATAATTCAATGGATGAAATCTGAAGCAAAAATAATTAAAGTGAAACCTCTCTTTGGAAACAGGGTATATTTTGTGAAGAACACTTGCTGAGCCTTATATTGATTCTTTCTTCACTCCCAACTCACTGACTTATGTTACAAATATTTCTTCTATTGGTTTTCTGTGACAAAATCCGACATAATTTGAACTCTCACTAAAAAAGAAATACTTGTAAGATCAGGAAGAAATTGTTTTCTATTTTTTTGCCTAAAACCCAGCACCCAGAAGAATTCTGCAGTTCCCCGGTCAGTGACTGAAAGTACTGTTGATCTCAGTCATGTGTGAACTGTCATTGTGTTAGGAAATACAACCTTTTAAAAATGTAACTTTTTATTACTAAGCAAGGTTCCAAGTTCTGCTAAGAATTGTTTATACTTGAGGAATCCACGTAAAGGAAAGCAATTGTCTAAAGAAGGCCCAAATCAGGTTTGTTATAAAAATATAGACAGTAAAACAAGGTTTCTTTGTCAGTTCTATCACTGGAAAAATATCCTCTTAGGAAGGGCATAATTGCAGTGAAGAATATGGCATGCCTTCCATATTTTTCACTAATTTTCTAAATGTTCCACATGCAGGTAAGGCAAGAGAGAATATAAACCAACATGAACATTTGAATCATGAAATGTAAGCAGAAAATCCTTTAGGAAGAAGCATTTCTTGCTATTATCAGCATTTAAAATGCAATACCATAATACATGATATCCAATTTCAGGATTTGGTTCCAAACAAATTCTTCCATGGGTTTTAGAAGGTCACACCAGCAGTGATCCTGATGGAATCAGATCTTGTAGGAAATTGTTATATTCTTCACAGTCTTCATATATGATTATTGAACAACCTTTTTTATGGCATGAAGATAGCCTTATTATGACAACTTTACAAATGTTGAAAGCCTGACACTGTTTTTGAGCAGTAAATGTATTGCTTGCAATGCACCCTGAATTTCCTAGTTTAAGATAAAACCAGATTAGTTGCACAGAAGTTCAGGTCTGTTAAATCTGAATTCATCAACAGCTTGTTTTTCCTGATATTGCATGACGTTCTTGGATCCTGGAAGTTTTAGCCAGAAAAAAGAAATCGAAAGCTTCACCAAAGGACAGGAAGTGTCAAGTATCATATAGTGGCACAGCAAGGTCTTTCAACAAAAAAAACCCCAAAACATTTAGTAAAGAGGAACGGCCCATGCAAATGGCAGGACGGTCATAAGTAAAGTGGTGTAGAGGGATGTATGAGGGAACCGACTCTTCCCCTTCTTCAGCAAAAAAATACATGATGTTTCCCTGCAAGCAATCCCAGACTTCCCAGACTATTATCTGATGTGGTGAAGGACTCCTAAAGCATATCCAGCTGTGCCGGTTTTGGCTGGGATAGAGTTAACCTTCTTCATAGTAGCTAGTGTGGGGCTATGTTTTGCGTTTGTGTTGAAAACAGTGTTGATAACACAGGGATGTTTTCGTTACTGCTGAGCAGTGCTTACACAGAGTCAAGGCCTTTTCTGCTTCTCACTCCACCCACCAGCAAGTAGGCTGGGGGTGTACAAGAAGTTGGGAGGGGACACAGCTGGGACAGTTGACCCCAACTGACCAAAGGGAATATTCCATACATATGACGTCATGCTCAGCATATAAAGCTGGGGAAAGAAGAAGGAAGGGGGGACGTTCGGAGTGACGGCGTTTGTCTTCCCAAGTCACCGTTACATGTGATGGAGCCCTGCTTTCCTGGGGATGGCTGAACACCTGCCTGCAGATGGGAAGTGGTGAATGAAATTCCCTGTTTTGCTTTGCTTGTGCGTGCGGCTTTTGCTTTACTTATTAAACTGTCCTTATCTCAACCAGTGAGTTTTCTCACTTTTACTCTTCTGATTCTCTCCCCCATCCCATTGTGGGGGGGGAGTGAGTGAGCGGCTGTGTGGTGCTTGGTTGCTGGCTGGGATTAAACCACACCACCAGCTCTTCCTCTTTAGACTGTGTTCCTTATCATCGTCATGTGAATGCCCATAAATAAATCCCCCTACCTGGAAGTGACTCTCCTTACTCTAGGTGACCTGAATGGGGCCTCACCTCAGAAAATTCTGACTACTGTATTAGGACAAAATGTTGTTTATGAAACCACTACATTAAGAAAAGGCTGATTTAAAAGTGATCCATCTGGAAAGACATCAAAAGATGTAGCTAAAAGTCTGATATACTGCCCTGACTCTTTATTTTCTCTCCTTCCTGAATGTGATTTGTAGCTGCTGGTTTCCAACCCTCAGCTGGTCCTGATTGGACTTTAGCATCCAGACCCCAGTTACGAGGAGGATTGCTCAATAGTAAAGACTGCTTTTTGGCTTGTGATCCACCCATTCCTGAGGTTCCATTAACTACTTCTAGGGAACTAACAAAAGATGACTTTAAAAACCACAGGGCCATATACTGTTATTCAGCAATCTGTGTGTCTCGGGGTTTTTTCTAAAGTATTCTACGCCATCACTGGAAAAATTCATGTAGTCCACAACTGGACACAAGAACACACCCCCTACACCTCCCATAATGCAATGGTATGCTATAGTAGCATTGTAATAAATGAAAACTGATGACATTAGAGGATATAAATAACCTAGACATATTATTATTTTTGACTGAACTTATGCTTCATTTTACACTAGCATGAAATCCACCGGTGAATTTAAATCCATGAAATAAAATTACTAACTACATAAGTATTGAGCTTCCTCTGTAGAAGTTTGCAGTTTGTTTTTATAACTGAGTTTTGTAAATGTTTTATTGATCTAGTGGTTGAACGCAGAGACACATGTTTATTCAGACTACACATTTGTTAACAGTGCTTTGAAATGTCATTTTGGCTTTCTCTCAAGAAAATGTTTGGGATGCACAAAGGAAATCTTGAACCGTACGATTTCTGCTAAGGTTGTACTTTACAGTTTCAGTAAAGGATACAAGAAAGTTTCATTCATCTGCCTCTAAAGTGAACCGGGAGCATCAAAACTAGGAGTTGTTGGAATTTACTTTCTTTCCGAAATGCCCTGAAATGCCCTCTGCGTGCTGCATGAAAGCAGCAGGTTCTACAAAATGCTTTCCTGTACCGTTATCACACCACCAAACAGATTTGCCTTTCAAAGACATGGCCCTGGGTGCACATCTGAGATGAGGCATTTGTTCCTCGACACCAGAGGGAAGGTGACTTATGCTTGTTACAGGATGTACTACTCCCCGTGCACTGATACATGGTATTTCCAAGCAGAGGAAGAAGTCTCTGGCTGTAGCTCTCTGAAAAGGCGGGGAGTAGTGAGAAATCGGTGGTTTGACAGGAATTGACTGCATTTTTCTTTGAGGTCATAAAAATCTGTGTGTTCTCTATCACAGAGACAGCAAGGTCTTGAGGCACTGTGTTGGTGTTACCATCCTCAGACACTAGCAAAAAGAAATAAAATATGTTCATCTGGAGATCTAGCAAGCTTGCTTTCGCAGCTTGAAAATTACTGACACATGAAATTAAGGGCTATGGTCCACAAGATCTATCAGGTCTTGTGATCAGATCTTTGAACTCTATCATTTCAAGAAATGAAAGACTGGAATGGGGGCAAAAAAGGTTAACAAAACTGAGGGGAGAAAATTTGGCATGCTGGAAACACAAGATGAAAATCTGATTGCCTTCAATAGATCAAAATTTTACTCAAGGAATAAATTAAATACAATAAAGTTAATACAAGCTGCTTCAATTATGACTAATCATCACACCTAAGCGTATACCTATTTTTTAAATATTGAAGTACCTGGATAATTTTACTATTACTACTACTACTATGTCTTTATGACAGAAATTTAATCTTTTTTAGCAAAACAAACTTTGAAAAAATCTGACATTTCTCATTAGAATAGTTCTAATGAGTTTAAGGACAATGGAATTATTTTTTGTCACTTTGTTTTCTGGGAGATATCATAATTGTTATACTACGTTAACATATAATGTGACAAGATGCCAACTCCACAGGGCATTGCTACCTAGTACGACTTTTACAGTGTTTGAAATCTACCCGTTACGAGTGATGGTCTGATCTCACGTTGAGACTGCAGCCACTACAGACTCCTCCCTTGACCCATGTGGCTACAGAGAGGAGCGCTGCCGGGTCCGGCAGTGGAGACTGAAGCCAAGGAGGTTACTTCACAGCACTGTTTTTTCAATCTTTTTTTTTTGCAAGGATCAGGTTGCACACCAGTAAATTGCAAAGCTAAAATTGTAACAGGGATCGATTTCATATGAGTCTGCTTCATTACTCAGAGATTTCTCTTTATTCCGTGTTGAAAAAAGGCAGAGGCCAAGAAGGCAGGCTTTGCTGACTTGAAGAGGAACCAAGAAGAAAGCTGTTCAGTCTAGAAAAGAGGTATTGTTTTAAGTCTCTCTGGGGAAAATATTGTTGCAAAGCTCTGTGGGAAAGAGCTATTAACAGGAAAAGCAGAAAAAAGTTGGTGTTCCTTCTCTTTTACCTTGGAGGCCAGTAAAACCCCAAATCAAGAAGCATAATCAAGATATTGACTTGGAAAGAATACTCTATTCACTCAAGAAAATTGGCCAGCTATCAGAAACATCACATAAAATTATTGGTTTCTTTTTCCGTTCCCCAGGGGCTAGCCTTTGTTTGATAGTTACTTTTCCTTTGAGACAGGCTAAGAAATGGTTCAAACTAGTTCTTCATATGATGGTGAGAGAGTAAAAGCAGTATCTTCAGTCTTGAACATCAGTTTTCCTGATTTCCAACAGAACAATTCCAGGCTATGACAAGCCCAGCTGAAGCAGTCTTACCTCCAGTTTACACATAGTGAAACAATATAACCAGTATAGTATTAGAGGAAAAGGAAAAATATCCAAACATTATTAGTATTGAGTACTGCAACAAAAATAACAACAGCCTTCAAAATAGATGGGCAAAGAAGGATATCAAGTACTTCAGTGGTATGGCTTCAACTCTATCACAGTTTCTCAATATCTGTTTTAAAACTTTATGTTATCCCTTTGTGTAAAGAACACGATTACTTCCCTGGAATTGATCATTCTTAAAACAGATTAATTATTTTACGGATCCAGGGTAAAATCAGACAGTGGCAGGTATGTAACAATGCTGAGTATGTATCTTCACATTTTAAACATGTACACATGCACACATACACACGCACACACACAGTGTCTTTTTAGTCTCTTCTCTGCAGGTCAAAACTGCAGAGATGTTGAAGACTGTAGAACATGTAAGGCTACAGATAATCCTAAAATACTCATATTCATTTTATGAAGGTACACCAGGAAAAAAAATCACTGCTACCTACTACTTATCAATCTTTCTGCTATTTAAAATATGTTGGTAGAACAATCAGAATATAAATATATAATACGAGATTCAATTGCACCATGAATGGAAGAAGATGTGCATAACGTGCAGGCTGAATTGTGTTTCCATAAAGCATTTGGTAAACAGTGATGAATAACTGATATAACAAAAAGCAGAAGAGTCACTTATTATTTGCCCCACTGTCTCCTGCTGCCCACTAAAGGACTGGTGCTGCTGGATGCTGTTCAAAGACAAAAGGAGTAGCTACACCACGCAGGGGAGAGCGGTGCCAAGCCAGCGTCATTCCTACCTATTATGTTCACCCCTTAATGTTAGCAGGTAGGTACTATTTTTCAGGGAGGAGTTTACAGAAAGGAGCTGAGATGGCAACTACCTTACCCTCTCCCCTGTTCAAACTGAGATGACCCTTCAAGCTTCACATGACAGACACCACACTGCCGGGTTGGGTGGGCCCTCTTCACCATGCCTCACTCCAGCTCTGCATGAATTGCTACTTTATTTCTTCAGGTATGGCTCAGCCTATGGACTCCAACCACAAATAAGCATAAATATTCTGAGTGGGTGTCAAAGAAATTGTAATCCCTAGAATTCAAATTCAATGGTCTATCAGGATTGTGTTTTCAAAAGTCATCTGGAATGAAACCCGACATTTTAAAAATGCTCGCCATTGTATAAAATATTCCCTGTTGTACATACACTGTTGTTGTTAGAATACTGCTAGAGCTCCAGCACACAAAATAATCCCTTCAATTATGCTTTTCCCCAGGAATCTTTCCACGGTATGTGAGTAATTGTACTGAGGTGTTTGTCAATCAAATTATGTAAACAAGCTCTTGGTGATGAGTTCTCTTGGAAAACATCCATTTACCCATAAACCTCATGAGAAAAATAAAATTTGTAAGTTGCCACCATTTATGTATACTATACATTTTGTCTCAGGAGAAGAAGAGGCAAGAAAAAATCTGCATAAATGCACAAGGGCACTTTTTCTTGTAAATTTCTGGATTGGCTTAGTTCATCATAAATCTACAAGATAAAAGTATCAGAAATGATAAATAAGCTATCTAGTTATTTTACAACCTTATATTATAATAACCTTATATTATTTTGCTAGAATTGAGAGATCGCTGAATAGGAAGTGTATGCCAGGGTAGTACTTCATCTTTTGAAGTATTATAAGCTTACTGCTTCCTCAGCATGTATTTTGCACATAACAAATATAATCAAGTCATGATCACTGAAACTAAGCTACAAAAAATTATAATTCTGTGATGTAACTCATCATTTGTCAGGATGAAGGAGAAGACCTAATATTACTGAGCTGAATGAAATTATTTCCAAAATAATTATATAAGATTTTTAGAATAATCTTGGTAGAGCAGATAACATTGGTTTTAAAATCTTCAGTGGAAAGGCCTCCCCTCCCCCCCGCCCCGCCCCGAGGTACTATATATTTAGAGCTCTCCAGGGTGACATAGTGGATTTTAGAAAACAGTAAAAAATACTCTTGAAAATATTCTTGTACTTTAGGTTTGTTAGGCGTTACAAGTATAGCAGCTATTACTATTTTTATGTGGAGTATCACTGCCTCTTTTATGATGCTCATTATTTTCAGTAATACTAAATGGGCTGAATTTATGCACATAAATTAGTACTTGTACATTTTCATTTTTATTACATATATACATCACAGAGTTGTACAGATTAATAAAAAAATCCTTTTTATGTTCAAGAGAGCTGAAAAAAAGAAGGATAGTGAAATGAATATCAATAAGAAATCATAGAAAATCAATAGAGGAAATTAAAGGATAAAAAGGAAGCTCTATAGCTGGCACTAAGAAAAATAAAACTAATTTAAGGTCTAATTAGGACAAAAGGAATCCTATGAATGCTATTTCAGGAACAAATGGATTAAAATAAATCATAAAGGGCCTAAATTTTCAATAAATATTTCTACTCACTACCTGGGGAAAAAGCAAAATGAGATACACATTGCATATTTCCCATTCAAAAAATGACTACTAAACAGGTTACTAAATGGGTAAAAAGCTGCTGAATGGCTGCACTCAGAGGGTCGTGGGATGCCACCTGGAGCGGGTGACAAGTGGAGTACCACAAGGGTCTGTCCTGGCACCTGTCATATTTAATACCTTTATTAGTGACCTGGACACCAAATGAGGGGTACCAATAGACACACTCAAAGGCAGGGCTGCGATTCAGACCTAGGCAGGCCGGAGGAATGGGCAAATAGGAACGTCAGGGGCAAGGACAAATGGGAGTCCTGGACCCGGGCTGGAAGAACCTGATACCACAGTACATGACCCACTCCCGAACTTGAAGGCAGAGCACCCTGACCTGGATGAAAATGCTGCTTCCATGACCCAGAGTGACTTCAAGCAACAAGAAATCCACAGTCTTTTTGTAATTTACACTGGGCTGTGAAAAGCAGCAGCAGAGTAGAACCAGTAATAAGATTAATTTAATTCTCCAGAGGGATGAACTCCTGCCCACCTTTCCCTGGGTCAGTGCACAGGCTGAAACCCTCCCTCCATAATCCCATCCGAAGGCTGCCCCCACTCTCCCCAGCGGACCGGGCATCCGAGACTCAGCTCTCATGTGACACAGCAGAATAACCTGGGCTGAAAGTGCTGTGAGAAGGTCTGTAAAGAGACAGAAAAGACAAAAGCCTCACCCAGGGGTAGGATTGTGGAGACAGCATCTTTAGTAGCTCAAAAATACAAGAGAGAAAACACCAGCACGGAAAGGTTTAAAGTCCTAATGGGAAAAAAGCAGAGAGGCTAGTCAGGCTGGTCTGTTCAGCTGGGAACAGTTGGGAACTTCAGCTGTGAAGCATTGGGTCAAATTGCCAGTGTCGTCAGGGTTGATGCAGCTGGTGGCAGACAGCATGTTGAAGCACGAAGGATGTGTGGTGGTGTCCAACCCTTCCCCCTCCTGACTGATGCCAGCCTCTCAGCAAAGATTCTTCATACCAGAGGCAGTGGGCACACCGATGCTTAGACTAACAGCTCATTAACTCCTAGCTGTCTCCTGTATGTTAACCAATAAATTTTTGCTTTGTATTTTACAGGTGCGTATATGCTGACTGCAGACTGCCTTTGTGCCTGGCTGAAGATGTATGAGTGAACCAACTCAAAGAAGGGCCATAACAATACTGCAGCAGCACAGCAGTTACTTGGGTTAACCTTCGGGCACTGACTTGTCTCACAGATGGGTCAATATTTGCCAAGACTCCACTTACTAATTGGAATTCCTCTGGAGACCTTCTCCAAGCATTTTCCAGGAAAAAGGAGCACAAAATAGGCTAGAGACAACATTACGAAGTCTGACCTTGCAGTACTTGTGCCTCCATTAACTAGAGCTGACTATAAGGACATTTATCAAGCTTCTAACTAGGGTCTCATTTGACTTTGTTTTTTCTTCCCACACAGTTCCACAGAGAAGACCTCATACAAAGTTGCTTTGAGATACATCAACAGAGGAACAGTCAATGGCAGATGTCACTGTCATTACAGTTGACACAGGTCCTGGGCTGAAACTGTGTCCAAGGCTCAGGAAAACAGATTAGGCAGAGATTAGCAAATGCCAGTACCTCACAGCACTCCATTAAAAATCCCTATATATGTATGAAATGGATGTCAATAGACTCCTCCCGGCCCTTCCCCCCCGGTTCTGTCTGCGAGGTCACCAGCCCTGTTGAAAGCTCCTCCAGCTGAACCACTGCAGCAGGATGCAGGCACACCCTCTGTGTCATTTCAGGTTGGTCCCCAGGAGCAGAGGCTCACCTAGCTAAGAGCATTTGAGCTGCCTGTGACACCAGGGCCACCAGAATGTGCAGCCACAGCTGGCAGCATCTGCAGGAGAAAGCTGAGCCCAGGGAAGCTGTGGAGTTGCGGTTATCGTCTGGTACCGCTCTCAGTTTCTGTTGCAAGAAGGGTTGTTTGTTGATCCTATTAGCCGGGCAGCAAGTTCAGATGAGAAACTGAGGACTGAGTCTCTTACTTAGCATGGGATAAGTGTATAACGGAGCGGAAAACAAGGTGTTGTGCAACCTCTAATGGCTTGTGGAACAGTTAGCCTTGCTCAGCTTTGATGCCCCTATCAAGAGAAAAGTGTTGATAAACTGGCAATTAGCTCTCAGAAGAGCCAAAAAATTACTAAAGTAGACACTAACCTGCAAGACTTCAGGGTTTCCTTCTATGTAGATTAGGAAGTGTAATTACCTATGTAACTGTTACAGTATTGTTCGTGTAACCAGAAAAGCTAGAGCAGGATGCGGCCAGAATTGTAACAGGAGAGCATAATGTTAAAAATAAGGGATACATCTGAGC
>NW_009217493.1:0-14564 GCF_000690835.1 Fulmarus glacialis
TGGTTGAGTCACCATCCCTTGAGGTATTTCAAAGACATGTCTCTTAGGGACATGGTTTAGTGGTGGACTTGGCAGTGCTAGGTTAATGGTTGGACTCAATGATCCTACAGGTGTTTTCCAACCTAAATGATTCTATGATTCTATGATTCTACTTTAATATATGGGTACAAATAGATACACTTTCCTCACTTGCCTTTGAGAATTACCTCGATTACTAGTGTTCACAGTGCATCTGAGAAATTCATGCCTTCATTTCATTCCAATACTTACTGCACTGGCAACACTTTTCCCTCTTTTGTTCACCTTTGTCTCTTCCCTCTGCAGCCCCATAGCACAAACCTTTGTATAATTGAGTTGGAGCTATCTTAAAAGAACTTCCTATCTATTAAACCTGCCTGAATACTGCTTTATAAGCTCGTGCTTAATTGATGCTTGCTCCCACTGAATGCAACATACCACATTTTTTCCAGGTACCTTAAAGTATTTTATAAAAATGAAACTTGTCCTCCTGATGCTTTTAGTAATTATTAAAATAACTTTTTAATCATAAATTAGGGAAGGTGTATCTGATCTGAATTCTTTTAAATGTGTTCTCTGAGAGGTTTTAAAAGGATTTATAACAGTGGCGTTCGAGATCTGTCTGCTGGTGCAGGCTTTAAATAAATTGTTTGATCTAGAATAGGCAGCATAAACATTTATTAACAAATTGTGACGTGGGCTGCTGTCTTACATATATTTTTCCTTACACTTGTTTTAAGTCAAAGAAACTTGTACATGTGTTACAGATTGCTGTCACTGTGTTACTCTTCTCCATGCTTGCTTTCTGGGCCTTGAAACTGCATGTTTCTCAGACCCACAGCTGTCCCTTTTCAGCTATAACTCAGTTATAATTAACTCATTATAAGTATTGCTATTTTCTTTGCTGTCAATAATGACACTGCTGCAAATGCAGCTTTTTCAGTGGTACCTGTACTATCAGGAAGCTCTCAGGCGCCGTATTAGATGTTCTTTCCAGGGTAATAAATTCAATTATTTGTTATTATCTGTTGCTTATAGAGCTTTAGGGAATAAAGAACTCAAAACTATTCAACCTGAATATATTTTGGGGTTGATTTTGTAAATTCTATCAAATGTTCTACATACCATCATTATTATACATATAACGATTATTTACTGCATTTCTTTAATGAATAATCTTTTTGTGCAAGAGTTAACTTTATTTCGTATCTTATTTTGTACAACCTTTAAATAATTGAGAAGCATTTGAATGGAAACTCAGTAACAACAAGTTGTTTCTTCAGTTTTTTACTACTGTTACTGAAAGTTAGCCACTGCAATTAGAATCCGACAATTCTGGCAGGCCACGTTTACAAAATAGCATCAAGGTGTGATGATGTGATCCTCTTTAAAAGACTGATAGAGTTAATAGTAAGCCTCATTTGTTCCTGCTCCCACTGAGATCATTTGGCTTCAGTTTCAGCTGGGGAAGAATTAGTTGAGGAGTACGACCTGTGGACTGTCACCTCTGCTTCTCAGCACTGGTGACAGTCCAGGTTTTTTCAAAGACAACAGTACATGTTACGTGAGTCCAAACAGCACGGGTGTTCAGTGCACAGTCTGTATTATAATGTGTAAGTTTAAAGTTTCTGAGGATGACAAATACCATGATTGCTGTCTTTTTTAATATTTTTCAGAAATTGAAAAATTTCAAGGTTCTGAAGGCAAGAAGGAAGATGAAGAAAAGAAGTATCTTGATGTTATCAGCAACAAAAACATAAAGCTGTCAGAAAGAGTTCTGATCCCTGTCAAACAATATCCAAAGGTACTGTAAATATAGTAATATAGTCTAACATTTGTTTAATCTTCCTGAATAGAGCGATTAAAAAGTCATACACTTAACCATTTTTATTGATTCTTAGTATGCAGGCTTTGCGATATTTAAAAAAAAAAAAAAAAAGGAAATGAAGCTCCTATTTGTATTTACCTGTTATTAGCTATTATATGTCCTAACTTCTGTCTCAGAAAAGCTATTGAAGTGAATGAGATTTTTTTTACTTAAAGTAGGTTTTGTAGCTGGTCCTTAGGCAAACTGTTGAAATGTTTTCTTATAGTTGCTTTTTTCACATGTACTGTCTTTTTAGAAAATAAAAGACCAGTTAAGAAAAAAAAGTACTCTAGCAGAATAAAGAAAAAATGTTTCAATAACTCAGACAAGTCAAGTTAAGTGTGCTGCAGCTTCCTCATACAGGAGTTGGGGAATTTTCTCTGGTGTAATAAGCTTTAAAAGATAAAGTAGCAGGATTACTTCAAGCTATGACTTCGAAAATATATGTCCCTGTTTATAAAATTCAAATGTCTTTCCGCCACATACTTTCTTCATATTATATTTTGTTCTCCTCGCTGCTACATAGTGTGATTAAAAAAGCATTTTTTTTCTTGCAAAAGAGCCCCAAATTCAGCTGCTTGTCTGAAATTTTTATTTTACATGAAAGAAGAGAATTTTGTTGGTGTGGTGGTTTTTTTTCGTGTGTACAGTGTTGTATTTTACATAAACAGTTGTTCTAATAGTATTCAAACTGAAATGGTAAACATCTCCATTTATCTCTAGAGTATTTTTTTCTTTCTGATTTATTATCACACGGTATTTTGTTCACCATTAGCCTTGATTACACTCTCAGCTTTTTGCTTTATACTTTCATCAATAAGAGTAATAAATTGCAATGGGTAAAAAGCCTATCAAACAAAATGAAAGGTGTAAAAAAATTGAGATTCAATGATTCCAGCTGACATTTACCTCCTGACTAGTGAATATAAAACCGAGATAATGTAATCATCCAAACGGTAAAGACCTTAGAAATGCACATAGTGCTATAAGGAATTACTTTCTTGCTGCATAGCCTGAGGTGCTTTGACTAGATTTGTGGTATTTTGTGTAAATGCGATAGGTGACCTCAAGTTCTTAATAAGAATGTAATAGTGCTTTACCTTTGTAACGGCAATGTGATAATTGTTCAGAATACTATTTGATGAAGATAGTAGAATGAAAGACAAACTTTTTAAAAGACAAATGCAATAATCTATCCAATATAGTGCCTGAATATGATTAAATTAACCTTCATTTACTTTAATGAGCTTGTTACATTAATGACTAGTAAAAGGTATAAAGCATTTTTATGGGTTTTGAGCAGTGAAACAAAAAAATCAGTGCAGTGGAAATGAAATACTTATTCAGTAATGCGCTCTTGGAAACTTTCTGTAGTTGATTTGCTAGCAATATTCTGTGCTCAGCATGGAATTATTCCCAGAACTGCAGGCTTCCTGCTACCATCTAGTAACCGTCCTTCAAGGATTGCATTTGCCATTTGTATCAAACTGCTGATTGCTGTGGTCTAGTGTCTTATCTTTTCTTGATGAATTGTATACATTAGGGTAGTCAAAATCAGTACACAGTGGTTGCTTCAGACTGCTTTAGAAATAATGAAAAAAAGTAGAAATTGGGTAAAAAAAAAAAGAAAAAAAAAAAAGACATTAATTTTATATATTTAGCAGCATATGGTAATAAGAGCAGTTGATCAGACCTGTACTTATAAACAGTTAAGAGAACTGCTGCATGATTTCACCTGAGAGGCATTTATATTTGAAAGAACATTATTTTAAACTATTCATTCATTGTTTGCTGATAGGCTTTTTTGGGCAGTGCTGGGTGAGCAGGGTTGTGTAAATCTGAAGAAAGTGTCCAAGGGTATAAAATTTTGGAAAAAACTTCTGACCAGTTAAAAAAAAAATGACGTGTTTTACAGACTCTCTATTTAGGAATGAGATCAATCCTTTAAAGACATTTGCGCTTATTTTAACTACATGTAGAAATACAAATTGCTCCAAAGGAACCCTTGGCCTAAAGGTTTATTATGGTCTGTAGGTTAAGCTGCAGTGAGGGTAGATCCCTTCAGTGACAGCTGTAGAGTCAGAGGCAGTACTTTAAGGCTTGAGCAAAAGTTAACTGAACACAAAAGGCTTCTAGTAGCTAAACAGCTCTTGAAGTTGCAGAGTAAGTATTATAAAATTGTCTCTACTCAAGTGTCTACGGTCTGATTTCTGAGATTGCTGGTGCAGACAACAGGAAAATAAAATCAAAGACTGTGATTAGCAACAGCTGTCTTATGTTACCACCTCTGTTAAAGATACAGGCCTCTCTCTCCTTCTGTAAAATAGAGATCTAAAAAAGAAATAAGGGTGTTACTTGATAGTTCAGCAATGATCTTTTCTGAGATTAATTATTTTAAATGTCAGCAGCACAAGTAAAAACAGCATCTCATTTACAGACACTCCTCTGTGCAGCAGATCTTCTGAAACAGTGATGCAGTGTCTTGTGTTTGTTGATCCTTTTTCCTGTGCCATAGAGCCTTTTTTTTACTTTCATGATATATGAATTCCAACTAAGGCAGACCGAAAAAAATACCCAGAAGACTATTTGTTACTCACTTTTCCATTTTTCAGCTTTTGTAGCTGTTCAGTTTAAAACTTGCATGAAAATACCCAGGGCTTGTTCATAAAGATTTCACCATTTATCAGTTGAATGTTGTATTTCAAATACATCAAATATGGGAAAAGAGTGGGTTATTTAAAAAAAAGTAAGAAAGAAGCAAACAGAAGTCTGAAATGATCTTGTTGCTGAAAAACAAAAGCCACAATTTAGAGGCTTGATGGGAAACTTTGTCATTTGCATGCCAATACCTAGCTCTCAGAGAGTCAGTTACTGTATGGGCTTTGGGTCAAAACACCCAGGCAAGTGTAACTTATACCTTCAGTTATTGTCATGAATTTTTTTCTGGAAAGCCTTGGATTTTCAGTAAGCGTTTTCTCTTCATATGAATTACAAATAAGAGTTACTTTGAGTTACTACCTCATCAACTCCCAAAACCACTATTGTATGTTCAAGATGAAGGAACCCAAGTCAGTTCAAATATATAGATTTAATGATTTCTTTCCAGTTGTTCTTTCTAGAAATTAAATTCTTATTTGGTTAAATCTGGGTTTGGGTATTTCTTTTCCTTCTGATCTATCAACAGGTAAATTAGTCTAAATCTAATGGAGTTGAAATAACACGGACAAATGTAGAGCCAAAATGCTGAGTTAAGTTATTTAATTGTATGACAGTTCACATTCAAGATAAAGAATTTCCAGTTTTATCAAATTTCAGTTACATTGAAATTGCACATTCTGGGGAAAAAAACAAACAGCAGTTAATTAAGGAAGATATTTTCCAAGTTACTTAGTTACTGAAGACTGGGAGGTGCAGTGAAGTTGGAGGTAATGACACCTGGAAATAATGAACTCTCCTTTTTTCAGTGAGGGACAGAAATCAATACAATGTCTTCTGAACAAAAGACAGTGTTTAATAGTTTTGCAATTATATAATTTTTGAATAAGGATACATTTGTCTACAAATAAAAGAGGATAGAATATTTATTATATAGATATAACTATGTAAGTATAATACTAAATGAAATTAAGTTTAGTTTGCTCTGATGCTAGAGCGAGTCATAAAGTTAGAAAGTTTTAAAACAAAATCTCAGTTTAAGTACAGAATTATGTTTCAATTTTCCCTTTACTGGTTTGTTAGATAATGAACACTATAAAAATATAAGATACTGGAAGCATGTCCTGCTAACTACCAGGATCTGGTAGGGGTGACAAAGATGACAAGCATTCTTCTGAATTACTTCAATGACGTAGAGTTGCAAACTGCGAGGCACTGTATCTTCAGACGATGCAGTGTAATAAAGCCTCTTCCCTGCACAAAGGCTCAGCTGATGGGCAATAATGGTCTCATTCAGAAATAGGGTCTGGCTTCAGCTGAGCTTCCTAACTCCTGCTGGCTTCCTCCTGGATGTTTAACTACCTTTTTTGGGGGGAAAAAGAGGATATAATCCAGCCCCTTACCCTTTGAAAGGCTGGCACCCTGCTTTAGAGTATGCATTTTTGGGGAAGAGACTTAAGCTAATGTTGATGAATACTGTAAATTAAGTTAAATTCCAGATTCTTGATATTCTTTGTTTTGCCTGTCTCATGACGGTTCCTTGAATGATGAATGATGCCACTAAATTCACCTTTCTTATTCTCAGTTGTTTTTTAAACTGGTTATGTTGTATATAACATGTCAGGTTGGAGACACTGCTCTTGAAATTAAATTTATTTGTTCAACTAAAATCTTGTAAGGTATTTTAATCTCTGTGATATATTAAAACAGAATTCACAGGTGATTTGAACAACAAAGTACTATATTTCTTTTGTATACATTACATCTCAGAGTGAGTCTCTCCAGTAAAAACTTTCTTAGAGAGCATTTGAAACACATTTTGGATGAAATAACCATTTGCAGGAGAAGAACTTGTTTTGTACTTTTCCTCTTTCTAATAAATTTAGCATAAGTCAATGGGATTATTTTATTTGTTTTAAATAGTCCCCTAAATTCCAATAAGCTTGAACACAGAGATTGTATTAATGAAAGTCCTGTCCAGGTACCAGCAGTAAGGAAGCTATCAGCACTTGATCAGTCATTTTTCAGTTCTATCAAGTATGTAATTCATTAAATAGGTAAAGTTCATTGGTGCTCAGTAACCTGAAACATTCCTTTTTCACATGTATATAAAATGTGTCCTTCTCTTATATCTGTTGTTATGTCAATCAGATTAGAAATATAAATAAGAGGCTGTCTATATTAGCGTAGCAGAAATTTCCCAGGACAAGAAGATACATATCATCTGAGCTGAGATTTGTTTCTGAAATTTCCCCCATTAACCATTATTCTAGTTAATTACTGTATTTTGTAGTGTGTCAATTCTATGTTAAAAATATGCAAGCAAAAAAAAATTCTGAAGTAATTTAGAAGACTCCTAGCTGTGGTAGATCTATGGATATTATTCTCCTCAAAACTGAAAAGAAGAACTTGCTTTCTTGGTATACTTTATTCAGTACTATTTCATACAGAGAAACAAAATGTTTCTGTTCAGTATATTTGGAATTTTAATTACAGGCATGAACACAAAAGAAAAAATACAATTGATAGTAAGGGGAAGATGCCACATATTAGTGAAGATATGGTAAGAGAATTGAAAGAAAACATGATGAAGATTTAGGATAGAAATGAGTATAGAGGAACTTCAGTCACAGTATCAGTAGAAAAAGACCCTCATTAATGAGGAGAGAGTGGAAAAGGATAGTCATGCCTGAGACAGAGAGAAGAGCAAATAGACTGGAGGATGGGACAGAAGGTTCGATGCACAAAGAGGAAATACTGTATGTGCAGTGATGTTTCATTACATGGGGAAATAATTAGGAAAAGGGACATAAAAGACGTAAGAGTCAGGAAAAGTAAGAGGAATGAAATGATTGAACTCAAAGACAAGGCAAAAAGAGCAATTCATTACTGCATTAAGAGAACAGTCAGGAGTGGGTGTGGGGGCCAGTCTGAAGTGGTGGATATGCTGATTCTCTTGCAAGCAGTTATCTACTGATTGACATCTGCTGCCAAACAAAATGCTATTTTCCAACAAATTGGACCTCCTTCATTTTTTTATTTTTGGTTCCTTCTACAACGAGTTTTGAGAAATCCGGGTGAATTGCTTTTCTCTTGGCATGAATTTGCGAATTATTTTTTAAGTATGAAAACAGACTTTATTATAGACATTGTTCCTGATACAAGTGTGTGAGCAAAGGAAGAAAAGATCTAGCGTGAAGGCAGTTCAGTTGCCCCTTAGTATTTTCAAATGTGTATGTTTCTCTGTGTATATTAAAAATCTATTTGGTCTGATCATTTTTTGCTCTCATGCAAGATAAACTCATCCAAATGCGCTGTTCTTAAAAATAGTATATGACTTAGCAGCTTTATACACTTAAACCTCTGTGAGCAATTTCTGCAGTTCCTTGAACAGATTTTTGCCATTTACTAACCAATAGTTTGGCTTTCGTTGTTTTGTATAGTCATCTCCTTTTTTTGGAAAAACTTGTTTAAGGAGCACGTAAACCTGGCTTTGCAAATTTGTTCCTTTGTACAGTTTAAGAATTTGAGACCTTGTTTAAAACCTACAAAGTTGTTTGCAAGCTTATCCAGTGCACAGTGTAAGTTAAAATGATGTTGACTTTGGTGAAGTTCTGCCCCCTTTGTGCTTGGCTTCAGCTTAGCTGGATTTCAGCCTTTAAGGGATGGCTCATTTTGTTCATTACTTTTGCTTTCTCTGAGTGCAGATATATAAAACAGCTGACAAGTCAGAAAAATAAACAGTATATATACAAAAATCTTTAATATTGCAGTGCATCTTTTACTATTTTAAATATTTAAATAAAACTCAAAAAGAATTGTCATGAGCTGAATAATATTTGTTTATATCATTTTATACTTCATAAACGCATGACTTCAAATAACTCATACAAACTCATTGCTGCTAAAGAATCCATTGTGAAGGGTGAGATTTTCTGTTCTTGTTCTGTCTTTAACGTCTGGCTCAGACAATTAATATGGTGATTTTTCTTTTTATTTAGCATTCTCCTTCTTTAATGTTTGGTTTCTCTCAAACCTGACAGTTGTTAGTCTGCTTTCAAAGAAATTGTTGTCATATTAATCATCTCCAGGTGATTTGTGTGTTTAGTTCCCTTTTAAGTAAGATAGGAAGAAAAAGATACAGTGATACGTCCATTAGATGGATGGACAAGAAAATATAAAATTTCTAAGGAAAATGCGACCTGGGCTGTCAGTTCGGTGAGTAGCCAGGACTTCAAACTGTGATTTATATTGGTGTAATGAAATGAGGACCTTGTTGATGCATAAGGCAAAAGGAAAATTTGATCTGTCACTCAGTCCTGGAGATGTTTCAGGAGGCTGGAAAAAAACTCCAATATTTTAAAAAAAAAAAACACAGAGCTAAGTGTCTAACTACAGAATAGGGATTTTTAACTTTTTTTTTTCCTCCCATGTAAGACAAGAAAAGCCTTTATACTTGGAAGGATACTAGAATTTAGACTGATGCCAAACTAAATCTAAGGATTATGCTTGTTCTGTTTTTTAACTGAATTCTTTAAAGAGAAGCCTGAACAATGGAAGGCAGAAAATTATTAATTTAGATAAAGTGTACTGCACTGAAATTGATGCCGTGAATAGTTGTTTAAATAAAGAATGCTTTCTCATACGTCTTGAAAGATTTCTACCCCTACCAGGTCTTGATGAAGTAACTGAACATGCATCTTTGTAACAAAATACCACTTTTTATTTTATATATGGGTTTTTTTTCAAAATTCCTTTTTAATTAAGGCCATTTTAATGTTCATATTCAAGTGTATTTGTCACCCATAATCTCTGATCCACACAACACCAGGAATAATAGGGGCAAAAATTTGTTTACGTTCTGTGTTTAATCTGGAATTTAATAGTATTTGATGCTTTCATTAAATCTCTGGTTTCTGGAATCTCTGATACACAGAAAGTTATTATAGAAAATTTACATAAAGTGTTTAGTACTTCAGGTTCAGAAAAATCTCTTGGAAAGTTACTTGAATAAAAATGATTCAGTGATGAAAGACCAGGCCCTAATTAAGCTGCTCAGATATTAGAAAAAATATCCTTGAGTTGTGTACTATTTCATTTCTGCTTCATACCAAATTTCCTATTAATCTGTATTTTCCATCCTGATGATTAATTTTATTTCAAATACACTAGCAGAAATACAAAATTCAAATTACAGTTTTTCAGTATTGTTGACTTCTTTGCTGCAAATAAATAGCTGTTTGTAACCAAAGTATTTGCTTTAAATCACTTCTGTATGAACTTCCAACTAATTCTGAAAAGTGAAATCAAGTGTGTAAACCCTTGAGTAGAGAAGAAGTGTAAAAGCAGTTATCTTCATTTTTGTTTTTCTCGATACCTTCCTGTATTCCAGCTGAAGAGAAAAGGCAAAACCTCTTAAACCTCAAAACCTCATTCCACCTCTCCAAAATTTTCTTTCAAGTGATGTAATTCTACTATTCAGTACAGTTTTTCAGTATTTCCAGCTGTACTCAAAAACCAAAATACATATGTCCTGCATTTAATGACAACAGGTATTTGGAAAATTCAGACAAATACTTTATCTGTACTTTCAGTAAAATACGTGAATAAAACATCACACACACATTTTTCTTTTCTGACTTACTTAGGACCTGACCTTTCATCCATCTCTCTGCTTACCTTTTCCATCAGGAGATGAACCCTGACTCCAGTATTTCCAGGGACTATGCCAATCTTGCAGAACTCGAGTGGATACAGAAAGTAACTTGATTTTAATAGGTCCCCATTTTTGTTAATGATTTATTTGTTTTCATAACACTGCTGTTGAAATCAGCTCCCACAACATTAGCTAACCTCTTGGCATGCTGAGAAATTTTGCTCTGTACAGACCTCTTTAGAAATTGCTTCATAAAATTGTTCCTGACTGCAGAGAATAACATGTATTGCAGATAACATTGTAGAGATTCGCCTCTCTATTTCGTTTAACCATCCATGGCTGTATAAATCTTTAGCAATGTAATTAAAACAGCAGCAACATAATTAGAAACAAGTGGCACAAAAAATATTCCCAACATTAAAGGACTTTTCCCCCCGCTATGATTTTTGAAAGATTTTTCACAGGGTATCTCTCCTTAATTTATACATGCAGATATATAGTTCAGCCCTCCAGATTTTACTATTTTCTTCCTTGAACTCGTCCTTAAAATTACAAACGGGGCACTAAATTGCTAATTTGATTTACAAGGACTTACTCTGTGCTGTTATGGTGGAACGCAGTATTGCCTTCCATATTTCAAGGTAGGCTTTTAGACTAGTTATAATTTAACATTTCATATTGCAGAACACTCAAAGGCCAAAACTAAGTTGGAGACACCCTTTGTACTCAACAGGCTCAATAAGGAAACTGGTCTTGTTCCAAGGAGTTGACAGGCTGGAAAACACAACACGACTAGGAAACGAGACAAATAAAAAGATCAGCAAGAGAGAGATGGTAGCTGGTAGCAGCAGTGTGGAATACAGACAAGTTCTAGCCACTCGCCAGTGGGAACATTCGTTGTGTCTCTTGTTTTCTAAGCCACCCAAACTCTTGCATTCCTGTCTATTCTTCTTTTATTATTCCTATTTGGGGGGAAAAAAAAAAAACAGGCGAAAAATATAATTCATAACACCACTTTAATAAAATAAGTTTGAGAGCAGACAGGAATTCAGCCTGCATTAACAATTCTAATCAGAATCATGACTTCATGTTAATGGTACACAGGTTGCGTATGATTGATTGCGGAGATGTACTCCACCTACACCAAATGCTATTTGGGGTTTTGTTTGCAATTACAGCAGCATTACGTCTTCATCTGCTATTTGTATTAAGTGAGGATTTTTGGACTAAAATCTGTCTTTAGTATCATCAATGCAAGTTCAACATTTTCAGAGGACCCAGCTTTTGGAAACTAAGGGGAGTTCAGCAAGCAAGTCTCTTGGTGGTTTATGATAAGAAATAGAATCTAGCTCACTTCCACTTAGCTGTGTTGCTGCTTAAGCACTAAAAAGGGTAGTGAACAGTAAAAATTAAATTTTGTCTCCAAATACACAGTGAATCAGACCTAGTAAAACTTTCAAATTGGACCTATGCTTTGTGAGAAATATAATGCAAACTATTAGTTAGAGTGAGATTTATCAAAGTACTGTTGACCTCAGTAGGAGCAGAACTAAGCCAGTGATGTGTAGGGATCAAAAAGCTCACCTACTTTGTGATCAGTTTTGGATGACTTGTTATTTCCTTTTTTCCTTCTAAGAGGATGAGTCACCAGTTATGTTAGCATTTATAACATCAATATCTTAAAGTTGCAGGGCCGTAGAAGAAAATACTTTATGGTAAACTGGTTCTCCTTCATGATTTTTTTTTAATATCCTTAAAAATAGCAAGTTTAAAAAATATACAGAAGTCTATTATCATTTCATTTAATAGACAATGAGAAAGAAATGTATCTTGTGGAAGAGAGTTTGTATAATATGGTAAACTAGGTAAGAACAGAATGCGTACGATATATGTTATGCTACATCTTGATGAAAGAGAAAGATGCTTTTCCTGTAAGTGTAAATCAAAATACTTATTGCAAGAAGTTTAAAACAAATGGAAAGGCTTTTGCTGAGGGTGGGCAGCTAAGCCACTCGCTCGCTCCCCCTCAGTGGGATGGGGGAAAGAACCGGAAAGGTAAAAGAGTGAAAACTCATGGGTTGAGATAACAACAGTTTAATAAGTAAAGCAAAAGCTGCATGTACAAGCAAATATGGAATTCATTTGCATGAAGCGAAACAAGGAATTCATTCCCTACTTCCCATCGGCAGGCAGGTGTTCAGCCATCTCCAGGAAAGCAGGGCTCCATCACATGTAACGGTTACTTGGGAAGACAAACGCCATCACTCTGAACATCCTCCCTTCCTCCTCCTTTCCTCCAGCTTTTATTGCTGAGCATGATGTTGTGCGGTATGGGATATCCCTTTGGTCAGTTGGGGTCAGCTGTCCCAGCTGTGTCCTCTCCCAACTTCTTGCCCACCCCCAGCCTATTTGCTGGCAGAGCAGAGTGAGAAACAGAGAAGGTCTTGAAGCTGTGCAAGCAATAGCTAGAACATCAGTGTGTTACCAAAACTGTTTTGGTCACAAATCCAAAACACAGCACCATACCGTCTGCTATGAAGAAAATTAACTCCAGCCAGCCAGATCCAATACAGCTTTTCAATTTGAAATGCTGCTATCATATAGGATGTGAGATTTACTTTCTTTTACTTGTGGTACTATTTCATAAAAATATTGTTAATAATAATAGCAATGCTTTTAATAAGGAGATCTAGTGCAGTATGAATATCATGGGTTTTTTTTCTTTTACAGACAATCAATCTACTCGTGTGTTAGCAGGGAATTAAAGAACAGTAAACTGATAACTTTAAGCAAAGTAGTAGGGTTTAAAGAGTGTCTTAGCAGCTTGCTAAAGTTGCTATTAAAATAAATATTTACTTATTTTCAGACATTGAAAAAAGATTTAATATTTAAAGGAAAAAAACCACAATGGGCACTTTAGAATTACTGCAACAGGTAGTTGCTTGTCATTTTTTCATATGCCTCTGCTGTTCTAGTCTAAACTGATCAAATGTGTTGTAAGTGCAGAATCTGCATGAGCTAATCAGTTCTTGAAATCAAATGTACTGTTTTGTCTTACACAAACACTCCTGAAGAATGTTTCTGCCTCTTGAAGCTGAAGATGAAATCTGTTTTGTGTCTTTTCAGGCTTTTTTCCTCTGTTCAAGTGAGTTACAAGGTCACTTCAAAGTAGTCATCAATGTAATTTATAATAACTCTCAGCTAAAGTTCGCTAGAAATTTGGAAATTGCTTATAAAATAAAATACTAACACAAAAGCTAATGCTCTGCATTGATCCCTTTGCAATAGACCTAATGATTAGGCAGGAGGTAATATAGCTCATCATAGAACAGTTCAGGTTTCAACAGTACCTAAATACACAAGAGGTTCCTTGAACATGAGAGCTAAGGAAGCTATTTCTACACATCTGTGTCTTGTGGTTTGCCATGAGCTCTGGTTTGATGTTTTCCCATGGCTGTACGGTGACAAAAGTTTTCTCTTCTGTGGATCTTCAGACCTCTTATAACATGAGCTTATGGCACAGCCTTTGCCTTAGTTTGAATATGTCCTTCTGTCCAGCTCCATGCTCTCTCCAAACTTCAAAAATCTTACTTGTCTTTGAAATAGCCACCTCTTTCAAACTGAGTTGAAGTCAACATATGGGGTCAATAGTTACTAGGAAAAAAGACCACACAAGATGCATGATCACCTTGCCTTGGTTCCCTGTGAAAGGCTTGGAAAGCACATGGCCTGAAAACCCGTGGGTCATTTGTCTCCTCACACAGGGCACAGAGAAAGCCTAGGCCAAATACGGCGACAGGGGCATAGAAGCAGCCTTCTCCAGAGCTGGTGAGCCCCAAGCAGTGTGAATGCGAGTCTGTCCGGACCAATTCGTTTAGTGACAAGGGTTTCCTCCCTCTTCAAGATTGTCATTTGAATGGTTTTGTAACTCCATTGCCATGGATTTTGGTGGCTTCTTCCCTATTTCTCAAGCTTCCCATATATCACCAGAGATCTTGAAAACATAATTATGTGTTGCTATATAGAGGACTATGGTGATGAAAGGAATTTAGATTCAAAACGCTCTCTTACATGCTGAGTTGTAGCTATTTAGCCTAGAGTGTGTTTGACCTCAGCCTACTTCTTTCCTGTTTTGTTTTTACTTACACTGAGTAAACAAAATGAACACGTGATGCTTTCATATGATGAACACACAAAGGATGTGTGTTAATTTTGAAGAACTTTGTTTCATAAATATATATTTCAGGGGTTTATTAGAATATATGTTTTATTGTGTTTTATTAAAACTTACTAAAAATATGTCTCCCGTTTTCAGCCTTTAGAGCTCAGTAGTAGCATCAGTGGCTGGAAAGGTGCCCAGAGGAAAAG
>NW_009217494.1:0-213 GCF_000690835.1 Fulmarus glacialis
CACGAAGGACCGCTGGGCCATTGTCCTGCCACGAACGCCGCCGGCGTGTAAACCAAGGTTTGGAAAACACCTCAGGGCGGGCAGCCAGCAACCTGCTGCCTTCCCTAATCTTCCATCTCCTGGCATTTCTGAAGTGACCCTCGGCACACACGTGCTGCTGCCAGGGAGCCTCGGCGCTAGGGGCAGAAAAGGTCTATTAAGTTACAGCACAGG
>NW_009217494.1:246-14347 GCF_000690835.1 Fulmarus glacialis
AACTCACCCAGCACCCGGGCCGGCCCGCGACAGTCTCAAGGTTAGTGGGTGCTCACGCCGCGTTTCCCCTCCAGCCCTCGGCCTCCTCGCAGCCCGGTAGCACGGGCGGTTCCTGGTAGCAACAGATCTTTCAGTTACTTAGACAGCAGTCGACTAGTAACGGCTACTTTTTTAAAAAATTCCTTGCAAGCATCTTGTTGAAGCCCACGCACTCTGTCGCTATGTTAGGCAAGGCCTCGTTCGGTGCTTACATCCCATCGTCGGATAGCTGAGGGATACCCCACCCCCATACCCTTACTGTACGCATTTGCCTGAAATATAAAGTGTGTTTTATCTAAACAAGCTGCTCAGCAACGGTGGTTATTTCTTTTGCTTTTAAAGCAAAAAACTACTTCCTCTGCCTTACCGCCTTCCATCGTCAAAAAAGGCAACGTGATACCTAATTTACTGCAGAACTGATAAGCCTATCTCACAGTGTAAGGAATTTGAGTATTGATAGTGAGGTGCAGTTTAATAGCTGATGACTCAAGAATCCATAGTTTCTCCATTTTACAAGCGGTTATTGATACAAGAGAGTTAATTGTAGAAGATACTGCAGAACACGATATACTACATCTCCATGTTCAGATTGCAATTATAAGTAATAAACACATAATAATTCAGGGAGCTGGAGTAGATCTCGTACTTACAAATCATACTCCTTATTTTGGGAGCCTTTTCTTAGGTCTACACAAGTGTGGAAATGCTGAAATGAAAAAAGGCAATGTGTTACTATAGAATTATATGTCAGCACCATTTATTAATTATCCAAATGATATGAGAGTTGGCAAGATAAATGTAATCAAGATCGGTGTGAAAGTAGCGTTCAGAAGTCGGTCCTCCACAAGTAAATGGGACATGATATAGCCGGAATCTTTTTCCGAGTCCCGTTTTCCCCCCCCTCTGGCATTAGGGTCATGGCTTACACCATACAATCAGGATACCGCTTTAAGATTACCAGACGGTAGCTTTTTTTGATGCCACATGACTGTTTATGTTGCTTCTTTAATTTGGGCTGATCCCCCTTATTAAGGATTTTATTGTCTGCTCTTTCAGGGATCATAATGAGTAAAGGAAGGAATTGCAATGATTAGTAAAGCATTTCTGTGTGTGGGCATACGGATGCCTTAAAAAGCAGCATCACTGTAGAACTTCCACTTTGTAATTAATTTCACCCTTAAATTCCTGCATGATTTATCCTCTGAAAGAGAGCATTTAATTATAGTCTTGTACCGGTATCCAGATACCAAGTAACGCTGACACAATTGGAGCAATTCATTGGAATTTCCTCTTTCAGATTTGAATATATGGAAAACAAGTATCATAAACACATATTTGTTTCATCTTTCTGTAATGTTCTTTGTCTCATGGTTATGTGACTCCGGATCTGGCATCCCCGCTTGCGGCTTTCACCATCCTCTCCTCCACGTGGAGGCTGCCTCTTTGAATAAGGTTGATACACACCTTAAGAGCCAATTTTCCAAGAGGCTATTCACATGGAGCAGAGCCTTCCTGCACCGATAGGTTCACTGTAAGGCAGACTGATTGCATCCCACAGATCTGAGTACAGACTGACATGTCTGGCTGTACAATGCTGAGAGGCAGCACTGGTTGGGCAACAGAGCATCACGGGTGCGTTTCAGCTAGTGGCCTCGATTTCAGCTGGGGTGTACTGGCACACCCAAGCCAAGTCCATGATGGATTTACGCCACTTGGCATCAGACCAGCGAGTAGCCCCCAGAATGCTTTGACATTTCAGGATTTTCTTCTTTACAGAGTGTAACAAGTATACGAGGAAATACCTTAAGAACTTGTGCAGAAGATGTACTTGCTTTTATTACCTTGTGATGGCTCAATAACCACCTTTAAAGAAAACCTCTATTTACAAAGTACATAGGCTCAACTCAAGTCCACGTTGTGCTCTTTCAACATGAGAAGTATTCATCTCTCTTCTTTTCCGACAGAGCAGCAGATTCATAGCAGTGATTATTTCAAGGGTATGGATTGAGCTTTGTCTATTAGTTTATCTATCACTGATGACACAGGGGATTTTCTATGAGCAACATATCCTTTTCAACTTAGAGTGGAAAAAAAACAGGTTAAATGTACATTTTTCTGTGCTTGAAAATACTTTTCCTCATGGTGCTTGGCTGTGGAAGAAAACACACGTATTCATAGCAATCAGCTGCCACTTTATGTATGTGTTTTTACATAACTAAAACCATGTATGACAAGTGACTATACTACTTACTTTAGCTGCTTTCTGTAGGACTTGCATCCAGTTTTACACATTGCCGTTGTGGGGATGGATGTGCATTTTTTTTTTTGTCTGTCGAGAATAAGACCTATTTGCAAAATCAACATTTTTTTGTTAGAAAGCATTTTTGAAACTGGAAGAAAATCATACCTAGTCTTGCACTGAAGCACTTGGCGCTGTTACACACACACACAACGTAATAAAAAGCAGCATTTTCATAAATTCTTGGGAAAATCGGCCAGCATTTTTGAAAACGGCACGAGTGCATACGTCAGTATGTGTGTAAGACAAATTTTTACATACAGCCAGCTTGCATTGCACAGCATGAGAGATCCTCAAGAATTAGTCTCAAAAGATCAGACAGCTAATTGGCGTGCAGCTCGCTTGACAACATTTTCATTTGAACTACAGAAGATTAATATTAAGCATCAAAATTGTAAGTGGTAAAAAGAATGGGGCTCACATGTGAGCACAAATGCCCTAAGAAGGGAATATATTTAACTGGGATGCACAGATGAGGTAGTCTGGAGGAAATGGAGTAAGGAAAAACCTTGAGCCAAACTTAATCCATATAAAGGTCAGTTTCAAATCTGCCATGTATGTGAGGGATGAATTAGGTCAGATGTTCTTAAACAACCAGGCTTTCCTATAAACTATGAGAGTTCAAAACGCTGCCCCCAAGGCTCAAAGTGGCTGATGCCGCTTCCTGTAAATGCCGGGGGAGGTCAAAGCTACTGGACAACACAGGCGTTTTGCCGTTTTAAAAAACAACAATCCCCCAAATTCAATGATTTCTTAGCCAACTCCTTGGGTCAGCATTAACTAGCAATTTAAAAAAAAAAAGAAAAAAACCCAAACAGCTAATTCTCATCCACCGCAACGTGTCTCAGAAGATGGAGACGAAAAGGCGGACAGATCTGCCAGTTCACGCTGGATTGCTCCCTACAGGGCAGTTTTCAAAGCTTCATTCTTCTGGCTTGTATGACATTTCCATTACTCTCCCCTGGGCAACTCCTGAATGGCTCAACACATCTCACTGGCAGGAAGAGCTTCATAATGCTCAACTGGTGTTTTCCCTTTCCTAATTACAGCTCCGTGCTCCACGTTAAGTGATTTCTTAGCCTCCAAGGGGTTTGTAGCTTTTTTCATTTGTTGACTCTTTTCAAGGCTTCTGCCTTTACTTGCTGCTGAAGAAACCTGTGCAAGCATTTTATTTGTACCCTTGTAAAAAGGTGTTGTCAAACCAAGTCCCTCCCATATCACTGCCCATACACCTAATAATTCCTTCTCCTTGCTCCAAGTGATTTGTTAAGAATATGAGAAAGACCAAGGTAGAAGAAAAGTGGTTTTCCTCACAGCATGCAGCAGGTTGCATGCAAGCTAGGACAAGAACACCAGCCCCTTACCCATCAGTCCTGTGTGCTGTTCTGTCCATCGGCACCTCTTTCGAGTTCATAAAGTCATCTCTTCGAAAGCATTTTTCATTCTCCAGGGAGATGAGAGTTAACCACTGAGAGACAGAACACATGCAAATGTGAAGACTGCCCTCTCTGATGGTTCACCATGTGTACACACAAGTGCAGCATTTAGACCCCTGACCAATGGCCAATATAACTGAAATCGTTACATGAAAGCATGTTCCATGGGTGGCACATCCACTCAATAGTTCTGCCCTGAGAGCAACATCCATCTCGGGACGGTGAAACGACAGCAAGAACCACCGCTGTGGGAATTGGTGTGACTCAGCAGGCACTCACCGGCTCCTGTCGAGCTTTCACCACAGCAATCAGTCCCGGCTATAGGCTCTCCACCGCTACCTTCCATACCTCTCCTGTATCTTCCATCTGGACAGCTGGTGCTAGCATGGTGAAGACAAGAGGAAGACGAGTGCCACTGTCAGAGGGAAGCAAAGACCTGCTCTGGGCGGGAGCAGGGCCGGCCTCTAAGGCCTGCGCTAAAGCCTGAACAATACGTGATGCACACATGTCATCAGCAGAGCCCTCTGCCTCTCACCTGCTCCATTTGGGAACCTCGGCAATCATCTGAGCGGTTATGCAGGCCTCAGCTACAGTGGCTTCAATCCCTTTGGCAAGCTTATTTCACCCCTTTCACTGCTACAGGGGGGTGACGGGATAAAAGCAGGGCAAGGGCAGAGGAAAGGCTGACTTGTGAGCTATCTCCTGGTGCTTGGCCTGCTGCACTGGAAGAAGCGTCACCGAGCTGTGACTCACTCTGTGCTCCGGGCCCTGCACCGCCACCGGGACTTCAGCCATGCACAGTCTCCACACTTTGGCTGTGGTAACTGTCACCTGCATGCCAGCCATGCGCACGGGGAGCTGGGACACCCTCGACACGAGGAATGCGTCATCATTAGGGATGATGGAGTAAACAGCAATTCACCTGAAACCAGCTTAGCCAGCACATGTTCCAGAAACCAAATCTAGGAAAGAGGCACGGGTCCACGGTGTATTTGTTTGGCCTGGTAACTAGCGCTAGGCATGGGAGCAGATGCACTTAGTGGAATTCCCCCATCCACTAGCATTATGCGACACTCCCATTACTGTTCTGATAATTACTGTTAATCATTACTATTACTGAAGTGACCAAAAAAAAAAGGCTGTCAGGATCAGGCCTTTATTGTGCTAGCTGTTGTCATGCAGAGGTGATGAGACAGCCTGCCCCAGGGAACCTATAAACACCGATGCCCAATTCATCACTACAGTCATATTTCAAAGTAGGACACCATGGTCCACAATGAAGCTCCCCTACAACTCGAGGAAAAACAAGCCATGGCACTCCCTCTGTCTCGCATCAGCTTGGAGTCAGGCTTTTCAAATCACGCTCTCTGTCTGCTGAGATGCAGCTAGAAGGGAAAGAAGCTGATCAGGAACGCTTTGGGGTCGCAACACTCAGCAAGATGTTCCCATTCTGTGTTTTCCCTGTCTGGGCCCAGCCTGCTATAAAACTCCATATTCTTTGATCTTCAGCAAATTTAGCACCACCAACTCCTGAGAGCCAACCGTGAGTCACGTGGTATGCGGAAACCTCCGGGGTTTGGTTTGGGAATGACCAAGACTATGCGAAATCATCTTCTAGTCACCTTCTCCTCCCATCCATGGTCTGAACATCACCTCAGGTATCCAAGCCTCCCTAGACACCGTCCCTAGGTCACAGACGTAAGAAATGGATTAGCCAGCTTAGCCGCAGACTGGGTACCAACAGGGAGCCCCAGGGAAAGGCCTCTGCGGGGCTGAGAAGGGCAGAGATAGCTCCAGCACAGGTGGAAACCATCTGCCTGCAACATTGACTTTTCCTCCCACATATGCAGGTCCGGCTGCTATCAGCCACTGGGAAAAGAGACAGACCCCAGTCTTCTGGGCAGAGCTGGCTGTTCCCCAAACCGTCTCAGAAGTACAGCCTGGATTCCTCCCTGACTAAAAAGCAAAACAAAACATGTTCAGACCTTGCATGTTTCTCTGTTGTCTCAGCAAGGAGACCCTTGTGGGTTTGCCCAAGGGCCAAGGGGAGGCAAAGGCCTAGGCCTAGCCCCCAGGCCAAGCCCCCCCAGGAACTCGTCCCTACCTCTCCAGCCATGGGTAGGGAGGGTGGTGGTCCCCTGCTGTGTGCATGGGAGATGGGACGAGGAGAGGAATCCGCAACTGGATGTCCTGGGGGAGAGGTGCCAGCAGCCGGTCGGCTGACTGTGACACTTCCACACCTAACACCTCTGTGCGGTATCTGCGCATCCACCCCCTCGTCCTCGTTCCTGCAGCTTGATGTTATTTAAGAGATGCAGGAGATTTCCTTTATGACAGTCAGAGCGCATGCGTGTAAATCAAGTGGGACAGGACAAAGGCCAGGGCTGGGTTTAATTAGATTGGTGTCAGTTATTAAATTAAGAACAGCGCTAAGCCAGGGCTGGCAGTTCTTGACCAATGTTCCTGCAGCCGGGGTCTTTGTCCTTCATACATGAAAAAAACGGTTATGGTTAAGGGTCAATTAGCCAAAGCTGCCAAACACAAGTTAGGTCTCTGAGTCTAGTTTAACTCAATAAAAACAGTCCCTCTACAGAACTTCGAAATAAAACAGGCATCCCTGAAAACTACTTTTTTCTAAAAGTCCGAATAGAGGCTGCACATTAGATGCTCAGGATGGGACACTTTTGGCCACTGACTTGCAGCATGCCTACAGCAGAGGTCACCCCTTCATACATAACACACTCACGTTCCAGCTCCACACCCAGATTAATCTACCCTGCCCAAACCAAGCACACAAGCAGCCTGACATTAACCAAAACAAAGACCATTAAGTCAGCATAGGAGATGGCCTGTCTTAGGTGAAACATGCCAAACGCGACAGCCCGTCAGAACGTGGCCCCGCTCTTTTGTCTCCATCCCAGCTTCTCAACCCTTCCTCCTATTTTGTTCTCGTAACATTCGTCTTTGTGAAACAGGGGAGAGATTTCCAGGAAGGGCTGCTGTATGCAAAGCTAATTACCCATCTTTCCAAATCAACCACTTACAAGGGTGCATAGGTTAGCTAAACTAAAAAAAGAGGTCTCTGTGCAAGTCTCTTTCCCCTGTCTCCCAGAGCGTTCTTATGCAACGTGCTGCGCGCTGCTGCGTGCATTTGATTACACTGGGGCACTTTGATTACCATGTCGCGTATCATCAGAGTTGCCGACTGCATTGCAAATGCTGGAATTGTCTTTTACGTAGATCTAAATAACATCGGAGCCTTTGGGCAATGGCCTTCGATTGTTTACATGGTTTTCATAAACAGGACATTAACAATTTGTAAATATCCTGTTGAAAATCCCTCAGCTGTACTTGCAAGCTCACAATAGACCAGTTTGATATATGCCCATCTGCAATAAGTCTCTCTCTCTACTAAAACTTCACTGGTAACATTGCACAACTGTTACTGACCGCAACAATTGCCTCTAATTGTACGTACTAATGCTTCTAGTTCATGGCTTCTAAAAATTGTTTGTGGAGTTGGTACATCTTCAGCGCATTTGCTGGGGAACTATAAATCAAAGAAATAATACATTATTGTTGTCATCACTTTCCATAGGCTTATGCTGTGTAGTTCTCATTCAGGTAGAGAACACAAGGGAATTACACTGCTCTGAATTCTTGTTGCTACATCTTACCTAGAGGTAGGTTTTTTTTCCCCCCCCTTCATATAAACTTCCACTTCAGCAGAATGAAGACAGTGACACGCACACGTACACACAGACATACGCACACAGAAAAATCTAAAATTTTCTTGGGAATTGCTTTGGTGTTGCTAAATACGGTGTTTTGATGGTCAATAATTAGGTATCTGTCCATAATCCTGCACATTTTCTGCAGTAAATCTAAGACGACCTTTCAAAAAGAAGTCGTAACACTAACCTCTCATGTTTTAGCAGTCCACCTCAGGACCTATCTTCTCAGCCGAGTTAGAGAGAGGCCGGAAGTTCCTTCTAAGCTAAATACTGTATTAAAAGCAATGCACGCCTACCCCGGTTGGCACATATTTAACTGACTAGGTAGCTAGCTCTGGGGGATGGAGGAGTTGCCTTCATGCAGAGGAAAGCTCCAGCTTGGAAGCTAACAGAAGAACAACAGTAAGAACACTTGTTGTAGGAGAAGTAGAAGCACCAACTTGTGTCACTCCTAATCCACATGTGAATAACCCACTACTGGGAGCGCACTGGTGCAAAGTAGTCTGACAGAACGTCCTTAGCTCCAAAACAAGTGCTTTAAAGAACTGTAACTCCAGGCTACAACTGTGCCAGCTTAAGCTCAGATGCCAGTAAAGCGTTCAAGAAATAATAGTTGACCCAACCTTAAATACTATTTGGGCAGGAGAGGGAGTCCTCGTAAGAACGTATATTGTTGCTGTCTCCAAACACGTTGCATCTAAAAGAGATCCTGCCACAGCTACCTGGTGCCCTCTGAAGTTACCAAACCCCTGGGGTCTGTACGTTACACAGATCCTAACACCATCCCCATGGACTTCAATGCTTCTCTGAGTCAGGCTGGTTTCCCCCAGCTCCCACATCCCTATCTCTGTCGTACCCTTGACCAGAAAACATATAAGGCCTCCCATCCAAGATGCTATCTCCCATACAGAGATACTCAGCCAAGCCGTGCACTACCGTAAAAGCTGTCTGTCTGAGCCAGTCCAGCTTACTGTCCTAGCTGAAGATAGTGCTGAAGGTAAAGAGGGCACAGCTTACTATCCTGGCCTCTTTACAAGGGCCATGGCAGCCCCTTAGCTATGTCTCTGTCCCTGAATTGTGGCTGTATTGTATTCAGCCTCGAGGGCTCTTCTTTCGCAAAGCAGTCCCATTCCTCTAGTGGCATGTGCGGCACGTAGCAATCCTCCTTGGCTACTAGCTGGGCGCACTCTAAAACCCAGCCTCTCTCTTCCCCTTGCTCCCAGCTGGATGCTGCATAGCCCATCTCCCAGCCACGTCTTCCCTGCCACCAGCACATTTCCATCCTCTCCCATCTCCCAGTTCCAGTCCCCTACAGCCATCATGCTCATTTGCTGCTTTGTCTGACCAGAATCCTGAACAGCAACTGGGCAGAACGGCAGCACGTAAAGCCAAGATTGCCTGGCACAAAATACACGCTGGCTCCTGGTGGTCCTGCAATTATTTTTCTTCCCGACAGTCCTCAGTACGTATCAGAAAAAGGCACTGGACTTACAAGTCTTGTTCATCCCGCACAAAACTCCAGGGAGACTGAGATAAACTTTCCTACGTTTCATGACCTTCCTATTCTGCATCTCCTGCCCCCTGCACACACACTTCCCCCAGACTTTGGTAAAAAGGACGTGAGTCATAAGCTGTGTCACAAGTAAGAAAAAACTAGAACATGTCTCATTTCAGTCTGATTACCAGAATAACCTCAGTGGGGCCGGTGTCACCAAAATCTTCTTAGACAGGACACCATTTTCTTCTCCTGTCCTCCTACGCCAGCCACTCGGGTGAACGGAACGGGAGGGCAGGAGAGACCGCTCCTGACATACTCTGAGCCACTGAGAGCAGCCTTTGCTCCGGCTGCAAGAGCTGCCTTGGCTGTACCGGTGTGGGGACACAGACCGCTCTGGTGTTATTCCTGATGCCACCACAAGTGGGAAATGTTGGGCCTGTTTTTCACACCTCTAACCCATCATTAGCACCACCTGAACACAGACAACCGCATCTGAGAAAGGTGTTCGCTGTAAACGAAATGATCATAAACTTTTTCTTTAATTTAAAACAATGAGGAAAAGGCAGCGGTATGAAGTCCTGACGCTACTTGTTCTAAGGTAAATCACTGCGTACTGCACTATGAACTCAGCTGGGCTTCAGATTGCTTTGCAGATAAAGCAGGAGGAAACTGTAACTTACACCCACTACAAGTGTATCTACAGCTAAGGAATGAGATAACTAAATGCCCTTGGGGAGATATGAGAGGCATTTAAAGCATAAAAATTGCTTACCTTTCCCTTAACAGGTAGACAGATAAACACAAATGTCTCTGTTCAATAGTGCCTGAAAGTCTGATGCAAGCCCTCAAAAGCAAAGGAAATTAAGGCTTAGAGGCAACCACGGTGCAAGGACACGCAACCCCAATGACAGAACATTCCCCATCAGCTCAAAAGTAAGCGGCTCCAGAGAACTGCACGCGTTGGCAGAGATCACGGGCAAAGTGAGCGTGGGAGGTCAGAGGCTGGCACTTCTGTGGTGGACACAGAGGCCTGGGTGTTCACAAGGGCATTCCCAGCTTACCAGGTGCTGCGCTGCATTCAGGCTTTCAGTCACGTGGCTGCTGGGATAGACACTGCTTACCGCATGCTAAGAGAGGGTGGGAGCAATTTGCTTTACTGCTCTTGCCAAGAGCCTGTATTAGTATATGTTATGAAAGCTCCAGAGAGGCAAAACATTCCTAAAACCACTTTATTAAAATTAGTAACACCCGAAACTCCCCCTAGTTGTTTATGGATGGCAGGGCTGAAGGAGGCAAGCAGCAAAAGCAAAGGAAGAGACAGAGAAGCCTTCACTTTTTCTGCAGTGTGACGGGCCAGGGCAGCCACCGTATAATTTCAGCTGGCTGCTGAAGCTGTCTGCTTCCCCCAGAGTGCATGCTGAGGGCGAGACCGGTTGGCGATCTACAGATGCGAAGTGTTACTTCAGGACTAAGTATTGGTTTACCATCGCCTAGCACCTACAAAGTACCTTCACAGTCTGTAATACTTTCATCCCCATGGCATCCCTGTACCTATTTTGATACTTCTCTGATAGTAGCACCGAGGCACGCACAGCGTCTGCAACTTACCGAATGCACATGTGGAGGTAGAGGCTTGTAGCTGCATCTCCCGTGATCCAGACTCCTGCCCTTCCCACAGATCGCTTCCTCCGTGGACGGTGAGGCGGAGTAGCACGGGCTGCCTCCCAGACTCCTTTTCCTGATGCTACAGCCCCGATCCATGCTGCGGGAGAATGAAAATTTAAAGCTGACCAAGGAGAGAGATTTAAGAGTGGCAAAACTGTCGGTCATTATATTCAAATGTGACTACCACTTTGGCCCTCGGGTCTATTTACTCTGCAAGTTGGGACATGTCAGATCCTGTGCGTGGTGGTCTCAGCGAATCAACCCATGCTTTTTTCCCTTTGCTGCTTCCTCACCCTTAGCACAGGCCAAATAAACTTTTAGCTCATGTCTTGTACCCAAGTAGCTTGTCGCTTTACAAAAGAGACAGGAGATTTAGATGGTCTACAGTTTGAGAAAGACCCATGTTTGAGCTCAAGCTTCTGAAATAACAGGCCTCCTGAAGCAGATGCAAGTTTCCTTTGCACCATCTAATTCCTCGTGATACGTGGAAACCTTGGCTGGGATTTCTTTGGCAGTGACTTGCATTAAATCATATGGAATTGTAATTTTGTGTTATTTCTATTAAGTTATCATTTTTGCATTCTGCATAGGACCATAAACCTTGGGGGAATTTAACGTGTGGAAAGGACTGGACTGAAGATTTTGTGCAGAATATGAAGAAAAACTTGTCAGTATCACTAACTTCCAACGCTGTCTGGAAACAGAAAAGGTTTTACCTTAGCGGTCAGCAGTTATTAGTTATTGATCATAAACAGTCTCTGAAAGCTTTTCCATGTAAACTCCAGAACTTCTCCACACGCTCTGGGATGTACAGCTTTCTGTGCCCCTCTGTTCAGCATCACCCAGCCTCTGTGCTATTTTACCCTTCATCCCTTACTACTATCTTTACACATATGAGCGCAGAGCTCCTGCACACTGACCGGGCCAAGCCACCCCACAGCCACTAAAGGCTGTAACGTTACAAAACACTCGGGGACATGGTCTGCCGAGAGATGCTTCATACGCAGGCCCTGGTCTGCATCTTTTTGCATTCCGATCTGCCACCGCGCCACAGCAGAGCCCCACGCTCCGCTCATGTGGGGCTCGGGAAGGACACGGCAGTGCCCACGTGGGATCCGGCTCTCCTCCGCATCGCTGGGTTTTGGGTTTGTTTTTTTATCTCCTAACTGAGTTCTTCCAAGGATAACGGCATGTTTCCTGCAAGGCATTATTCAAATGTTTTGAAGACAAAGGGAATTTGGCTCATATCTGCGCCATGTTTTCTTTCAATACAAACAAATACAACTATTTGTATTGAAGAAGAGAAGCACTCTCACTTTAATTCACTTAAACTACGGATAATGCACACAGTCTCCAGAAGTCCTGTGGTAGGCATGGAGAACTGACGGATGGCTGGTATAAATCTTAGGAAACTACACAAAGTCTAATTCCCGCTTGGGTTACTTCACAAGTTACTGCTCAAAATCGACAACGTTAATTCTGCTACCATTTCATCTGCTTGAACAGGAGAAGCAGAATCGGCCCAAACGCGACCGATGCCTCAGATTCTCCTGTGTCACAGGAACCACGAGCCACTTGCGGCCTGCTCCAAAGCCTAATGAAGTTGATGGAAAAATGCCCAGGATTTCAACAGGCTCTGTCCAAACTGTGCCCATATATAGTCAAGTGCCCCCAAGTTTTCTCCTCCACCCATGGTTTTTTAACCTTCTAGTAATATTCAAAGCACGCTTACATTTACGAGTTGCTGTTACTGAATAGCACGTTGCCTTGTAACTCTTACCTCGCTCTTCTTACCAATCATGGTACTTCTTACTAAAGAAAGCACCACAAAGAAATGGGAACTTCGAAGAATCCCGTGGCACTCAAAAGACATAAATGCCTAAATACCCAAGGACTCAGATGGTGGACGTCGCCCAAGTCCGCATCCGCTGAAGTCAACAGATGTCTTACTATAGCCTGCAGCAGGGCTTGGAGTTAGGCCAGAGCTAATTGGGAAAATCGCAGATCCCTACTTTATGATTAATTGAAAGGCTTCAGTGGAGGCATTCAATTGCTACATTCCACAAACACTTAATGGTTTAAAAAGCAATCAAACTAGCCCTCCTTGGAATCATCTTAAATACCCCTTGAAAGACTTTCCAGGCTGCAGTTTGAATATGGCACCTGAATTACAAGAGGGCACTGGACAAGTTCACAGTGGTACCCCACACAGGGGGTATCCGAGGAGGCCAAACCAGTGCGAACGTGCCCCGAGCAACAGGAGAGGAAAGCAAGGACAGCAGGCGCCATCTTTACTCCCAACCCCGTGAGACCTCTCGCAGTTTCTTCTCAGTGGGGTGCAGCTCAGCCTTTGGCAGAGCTCAGAAACGGGGTTAAAATGCTCCTTTGCAGCTCTCCCCTGTGCCCCGTTCAAGGGAACAGTCTCCACACAGAGTAAATCTAGGTGTTTTCCTTCTGCATCGAGGCACTTGCTTTTGGTGGGAAGAGGGGGACACCTGCTTTGGGCAGGCCAGGAAGGACGAACCTTAAAGGAACCACACTGGACCAGGAGGAAAGGGTCAGGGAGGAATGTGAGGGGCCACACAACACAGTCCGACTACCCCCAACTCCTTATTGTTTCATTGAGGTCACGGCCATTTCTGTGCAGGCCTCAGAGCGTGTGTCGGTGTAAAGTCATGCCCTTTGCCTGCGTCACTCCCCATTCTTCTTGGGAACAATCAGGAAGAAACTCCTGGTGTTTCTTGGCTCCTGCACACATTTTTCATGCACAGGGGAGCACCTAGCCCATAGAGAACATTTTTTTGCTGCTGTAATCTTGATGGAAAAAGTAGTTAGTGATGGAGGAAGGAATTTAGGAGATGGCTGAGAAGTGCCTGAGGGAGGAGAACTTTCAAATGTATTTGCACACGAGAAGTCGTGAACGTGCCACCAGATAAGCCAAGAGAAGTATTAACAAGGCAAGGGGAAAGGGCAAGAGAATTTCCTGTCTTTCAGCTCCTCGGGAGTCCTGCCTGCATTTCAGCGTGCCGGTTCACTCCGGTAAACCTGGACAGCCTGAAAGGGCACTGCTCTGAGAGTGGCAGCAGACACCACAGAAGTCATTCATGGGCAGTTAGAGCTATAAAATTAATCTCAGCTGGAAAATAAGAAAACACCATGCTTTAAGCTCGAGCTGTTGGTCACACACGGGAACTCAGGCAAGTGATACCCACCCATGAGAGGACACAGTGAGCTACAGGCACTGCTGTAACAGGGCTAACTCTGCCTGCTTGGCCACCACAGCAAAATCAGATGTGCCTTTCTTCAGTCAGACCCTTTACACCACCAGCCCGTGAACTACTGAAAAGGGGTTTGCAACACAACTACCAAAGCCAGCTCTACTGCTGGCACATGTGTTCACTTAACAGGGGTCGGCACATCCAGTAGGGAA
>NW_009217494.1:14418-36211 GCF_000690835.1 Fulmarus glacialis
GTGGGAGACCAGAACACAGCTGAACCAGAGACCGCTACAGTGAGATACGCATCTCCTGTGACCTTCCACAGATCTTACTCTGCCCTTAGTAGAACTAGTCAGCTGTCCCCAAATGTAGTTCTGGGTCTTGAACTGTCTTTTGCCTTGAAATACTCTGTCCTGTTTGTTTTGACTTGTTTTACAGGATCAGGTTGGAAGTGACTGATTTTACAGGTTCATTAGGCGCAGTGCCGTTCGCCAGGGTCAACTTGCCTTCGTCTTCTTGTTCACGCTTATCTTGAAATTCACGGTTCTGCACCTCACCACCACCCTGAGAGTAAGGCAGCAAGAGAAATTAGCAGAAACTCCTACTTGAAGGTTTTCACAGCCACGGCTCTGTTACAGCCATCAGGTATCAAAGGATTTGCTCCTACGTGTGGACCCAGGCCTGATCTCAAGTTGAACAGAAAGATTAGGCACCATAGCCTAATCAAATGGGAATTGTGCATTCAATTAATTCCCTTGCTGGCTAAGAAAAATAACAGTATAAAGACAGGCTGGCTATTCTTCTAGACCTGCATTATCCATTGCAAGGGAAATCCCCAGCACTCACAGATCAACACCAACACTGCCAACATCAGTAAGGCTGCATTCGTGGAAAACGGCCAAGATTGGGACCAACACATACCTAAGTCCTGTTCATCTGGACGGACAATGTCTCGTTCAGAAGTCCGGCTGCAGCACCTGCCTTCGCACCCTTGCAGCAGCTCCTCTCCCTCCCCTGCCCACGTCTACAGCGAAGATAAATCCCAGCTTGCCAAGCTTCAGCGCTTGCACTGCCGGAGACAGAAGGCAGATTAAGCTGCCAAAGTCCATCAAGTGTCGTGCCAGAGCTACAAACAAACAAAAACTTTAGATGCTAAGTTTCCAAAAATCACTTGGGGCCACTTGGGGGCCCTCCTTGTGTTTCTCTTCCTAAACAGCATCCCTCCAATAAACAGACATGAACATGTGATGCTGTAGCCTTGAAAAGAGGGGAAAGGCACAAAACTATTAGCCAAATACTGCATACACTGGCTACATGGCATGGCCTGTAACTCAATGTCCCCCCTCACTGTCTCTGCCTGCCACTGACTCATCTCGGCCTACTTCACCCACCCAATGGGTGGCTGCTGGGCTGCCTGGCTCGCAAACCAGGCATGTACCAAAGTGACCAGGTCCTCCCTGTTACGTAAAGCTATCACAGCTACCTGCGAGGCCGATCTGTTGCACCGCAACCTTTAAATTCTGAATTAGTATCTATTAAGACAGCTTCCTGGAACAGCGCTCATATTCAAATGTGCTGCCGGGCTCTGTCAAACGGCTGGCAGAAGTCAATAAAATGCAGTTCATCATGGGATTTCCCATAACAATGGGACACAAACAGACTTAGTCTTACGTATAGAAATGATGTCAAACAAATTAGCTTTGCCCGAGTTAGTCAGACGCTCTCGCAAAGCACGGCCCTGTCCTCCCATGTCTCAAGCCTGGTTGTGCTATTTGTCAGATGGAGCTATGGAGAGGCATCTTTGCACACCAGTTTTGAACATGGAAGACAGAGGAAAGGTTCTTGCATTCCCTGTCCCCCCTTACTCCCCCCAAACAAAAAAACCCAAACAACAAACCAAAAAAAGCGAAGAGCATAACACGTTTCATAGAGTGACAGCGACAAAGCTCTTACACTCCTGTCCCTGGATCATAACGTGGCTCCTTGCCTTGGAAAGCTGGAGGTGATGGCAGATCAATTTGCAAACAGCAACAGCTACTCCAAAGACTGGGCTTCCAGGAGCAATTCAGGTCTGAGGCAGCAGGGATGGGCTCAGCTCTGGGCTCACAGACGTACCCTGCCTAGGAAGCTTTCCCACGTTGGCCACCTCAGGCTGGCTCTCCATCAGACTGTCTCTAACCAGCCAACCGCAATGCCGCCATGCTACGTTTTGGTCAGTCGTGACCAGGAAACACAGCTTGACATTTGAATATCAGGTATTCAAAGTACAGCGAACTGTATTTTTGCTTACTAAAGGACAAAATACTGTTAAAGAGAAACGTCACTAGGGAATCTTTACGAGGAAACTTGTCTGCCAACATTCACCAGATAAATTCAACGTGAAGTTTTCATTAAAAAATTAGTATTTAAGTGACTCGATGTCACACATGGAATCAAAACCTCGCATTTGGATACCTCTGACCTTTTTATGAGCTGGAAAACTGAGCCCAGAGCTACAGCTCTATTTCACAGGTGGCCTTATTTCCACAATAGGGCAAAAAACCCCCAAACCATCAGACGGAAACCCCCCTCAAAACAGCTATGCAAGACATGCCTCGACTCTCAAGTTCAGCTCATCTTGAATTGCTCCAGAGAATGAGCATCTGAAAGTTTTTACCTTAATCTGTCTGTGAAATTTTGTCTCACAGCCTATTTTTATGTTTATGTTTTAAAAAAATAAAATTAGAATTTTAATTTGACTCGAACAACCTAACAATCAGTTTGGACCAGCTATACGACAGCCTCTATGTTGTAATGTGAACTGTTGCTTCTACGTGAACTTAATAGCAGGACACAAACCATAACTAATCTTTAAAAATCAGCTACACAGAAAACTCCACGACAGAAGTCTTTTGAGTGTTATGCTTATTTTTGCATGTCACTTAGTGCTTACGTTTTTACTGTCTTTTCTATGTGAACGTTTATCAATTTGAAGCCACAGCAAGACGGACAAAAAGATTCAGATTTTGGTGCTACCAATTTCCATCCTTCCACTAACAAGATGTCCACCAAATCCAGCAAACGGCAACTTGGCTCTCTTTCCAGGCTTTAGGCCTCTGCTGCTTCCCTTGAACATAAAGGCAAAATGTTGGTCCGCAAACAGGAGAAAAGCAGTCACCTAGACCCTGGATGGGTAGGCCAAAGGCCCAGGGTCTATGCCAATGTCTGGCTTCACGCAACTTAGATAAAGCAACTTGCCCTTTCCAGTGCCTCTATTTCCTCTTCTCTCATTTTATCTGGCCTCCTCGAAAAGAGTCATTCACCTCTTCTCCCCGCACTTCTCTAACCTCTAATTTAGGGGTATGCCTGCCCACACAGGCAATGGGCTTACACACTGAGTCAAACTCTGCTCTCAACCAAAGCCAGTCTGTGCCCCAGCTTCTAACCCCAGCAGCCACGCGAGAACGTGCTCTTCCCTTCTGCGCAGCAACTAGCAAAAGGGGCCTGGCCTAACAGTGCTCCCAGCAATAGCACAGTAACATTTTCCTCTTCTGCACAAATCAGCGGTGTCGGCAGTGCTGTTGACACCTTCTTCAGCTCGCTAGGAGCTGCTTCTCACAAAGCCTACTCTTGCTGCCATTCAATTCAGCGAGAGTAGGAGCAGCCCAAAGTCTAGTCATAGTACAAGATTTTATTGCTGTCATGATAATTAATGACTACTTACACTGAGCTTTTAATGAGTACCTGCACTTCTTTTTGTTTGTTAACTGGGTCGTAAAGAAGGAGTCCCAAATGGTTTCCTGGATTTGTAGTACAACAGGGACCTCTACAGGTGTTTCCCTCTTGAGAGCAAGGCTAACAACATGACACCTACGAGCAGCCACGCATCACTGCAGATGCCATCACAGCTCTGCAACGCAGAGAGACCACAGAGCGCTGAGCTGTGCAGGCAGCACTTTCAGTCTCTCAGTTGACAGCACAAGTTGCCCACTGGTACCTTTGGGCCACCGAAGTGACACCCTGAAATGCAAGCAACAACCACTGCATTTTTCCCCACTCCTCGTTTTTCATGCTGCTTTTTCTAGTGGCTGGATCCAGCTACCCCACTGCCATGAAGCTGTTCCGTTCCATGCCAGGAGCTACTGAAACGAGCAGGGCTATTGAAGACCCTACCTATAATGGGCTGGAGTTGACCGAATACAGCCTTCAGATTATTTATCTGCATCATGCAAATCATCTTATTTTAAACACTTACACTTAGAGTGTTTAGACACTTCTAAACACTTGTCATGATACTTCTCTGAATAGCTCCAAAAGTTAAAACACAAACAAAAACGGTTGCATTGATGTCATACAAGATATGGAGTTGAAATCAATATTCAAAAAGAAACTCTTGCTGTTTGCCATCAAACTTTCATTTTGCCAAGACTGACCCTTCTTTCCCCTCTCTCAATACTGCTAGTGTGTTATCGATCTACTAGAGAACCATTTCTTTAAAGAACTCAAAGGAGCAGAAGAATGATCTATCAGCTAACAGCACTTTGAGCAGGTTTGAAAAGTTTGATGCCTCTCCTTCGTGCGACTTTAATCCCCCCCTGTCTTAATTCTCTGCAGCACGTCATCCCCAAAGCACTGTCTTGCTTCATAGGGATGCTCGAAAGACAAATCCATTAAGGACTGCAAACTTCAGGGGTCACGGGAGCTAATCCGAATTTAATTATTGAATCAATTATTTTGCCAAGTTAGCCTTCTCTTCCTTCTCTTTGTGGGATGCTTGTCCAACTACAGTGTATTTCATGGACCAGAAATTAAATAAAACACAAAATGGGTGTAGAGAATGACAAAGCTATAAAATTTTGCTGAGAGCCATATGGGATTTTGGGGGTTTCATTTTTTTTGTTCGGTTTGGTTTTTTGGGGTGTTTTTTGCATAAAGTCCACAGTCACTACCAAATAACCAGTTTCACAGCTAGTTCTTAGGACACATGCCAGTACTTAGACCATATACTAATTAGCCTTGTGCTAGCCACATGAGCACAAATCAGTTTTTCACTTTTAATATGCACCAGAAGAAGCTGGGTTGCCATAGTAAGTGGGCAGGACCAGAAACCCTGCTGTATTGCTATGCAAAACGTACTCTTGGTTACTGAGAATAAGAGAAAAGCTTCTCTGAGGGAAAACTGTCTCCTACCTACCTGCCTGCCTGCCACCAGATCTCTAAGACCTTCTTCAGGAGCCTCTGGCACTGTCTGCAGTCGCTGCCTGGCTATCGGACTAGGCGGGCCAGCGGCCTGGCTGCTCCTGTGCCCTTGCAGCTCAGATTGCTGCATCAGCCATGTGCGATTAGGGGCACCGCTGTTAATCAACAGCGTACCCTATCAGGCAGGCAGGACAGGGACACTGCGTGCTCCGAACATTAGCCATCAATACTCTTCCTTACACTTCCTTCCTAGATTAAAAGCAGTTCTTTCGAAAGGATCATCTTTTCCACAGGCTTGCATCTCGCCATTTTAAATAGACCTTGCTGGGATCAGGGAAACTGCAGGCCACCCACACACTTCAATAGAAAATGGGTGTCGAATTCAGGGGAGGTATTCAAGTCACAGCCAAGCATTAGCAACAAAGTACACCTGCATGGTGACTGCAGATGCCAGTGAAGCAGGTAGAGGGCTGGGTGGCTTAAGGGCAAGTAGGCTTGAGAGATGCGCTGCAGGAAAAGCCAGTGTGGTTCCACCAGCCAGGATCATACGCAAGGCAAGCGCTCTGCCCCTTGGAAAGCCAGGTCCCAGTCTTTAACGTCTCTCTCTTGGCCCTGCTGAGCTGGTGCCCCAACACAGCTGATGCAGGACTGCCTAAGAGCCACACAAACACAGGGTCTCCTCTTGAAATGACAGTTTTTGGCACGTGCAGCTAATAGGAAGCAGAAGCTTACGACTCTGTTAATTATGCCATTACAGAAGGAGTCTGAGCCTGATAAACGAGCCAGGAAAGATGATCCTGATCCTCTGACAGGCCAGTTCTGCAGGAAATTCAGCACCGTAAGCAGCAACGCACCATCCTAGCCCAGTAGCATCTGTCACTTATCAAGGCAGGGCTCAGCACGGCTGACTCCACGAAGCAATCTGAGGCAACGCAGACTTCCTCAGCCGGGTCACTGCATCAAACAGCAGAGTGATTCATTCATGCAGTGATGCCTCAAACACAGCTTGGGCCTGACGAAATCCCTTAAAACTGCAATGACAACACTCTTCTCCCACACCGGGCTACAGCCTGTAAACACTGCAGACTGATGGAAAAGGCTGTCATCTGTGTCGGTGCCACCAGCCTTGGATGTCTAAGAAGCTGGTAGCCTGCTCCGAGGTTGTGCTTCAGCATGAAGGGCGTACAGCACCCAGGTGGCGAGGAACCCATTTCTGGAAGCCTCGACACCACTTGGAAAAAGAAAACTACAATAAAGCAGAGACCTCCTTTTCCTTCCTTCTTCCCATCTTCTGTCTTTCCATTTTATCCTCATTCTGCCCTTACACAAAGTCTCATTTTGCATGGCACAGACTCATCTGGTCTTTCACTCTCGAGCTTTTCTTCCACTAGCAGAAAAATTTCAGCCAACTTTCACTGGCAGCCCTTCCAAAGCTGCCTTGGACCAGAAAGCAAACTAGAAAAAAAAATTTCACTATGTAGTCTCCTGCGAAATTGTGGCCTTGAAATAAACCTTCCTTCCCAGTTATGTTTAACCAAACATTAAAAAAAGGAAGTCAGTGTAAGTTTCTGTAGGTATAGAGCGTCTCACTGCAATGAGTAAATACTTTTAAAGAAGCATTTGCATATCCTGCAAGGCACCTGCTTGGCCACTAGTATGTAAAGAGCATCAAAAAAGTCAGTAAGATGACATGCAGAGGGTTAAAACCAAACAAAATCCATCTCTCTCCAACAGCTTTCTTTGGACAAGTGAAAGTCCAGTTGTTCAAACTCGTGCCCTTAGAACTCCTTCAACAACTGCACGTACGCCCTGAGCAAGTTGTGTTACTGTGCGTGTCTCCTCCAAGACACAGCCCCTGTGATGCAGAAGGGTCGGTCCTCTAGAAGTGAATGCAAAACTCGCAATGTGCCTGCAGGAAGAGACAATTCACTGCGGAGAAGGAGATACATTCACACGACAAAAGCTTTGAGGCTTTTCATCCTTTGGCCTATCTAGCTCTAAAATTTTTCTCCGAGATCAATGAGAAAGATCTCTCACCTGTGTTTTCCTGACAACATGCATGTTTCTAATAGGTATTTCCGTTCAGTCTGTCCAGCGCGTGCGAGGTGTGAAGGGTGTTTTTTGTGTGTCTGTGTGCAGATGCACAGACTGTAATTCACATCTAATTGCACTCTCACTACATACATGTTTTCTGTGTCACGTTAGGGCAACTACTGAAAGCTGACTTGAAAATCATGAAGAGCAGTTGTCTCTCAGTGGATACTAAGAAAAGGTCAGAAGAATGGAAAGGAACGAACAATACAGAGATCTGAAAATTTAACTTGAGATGAAGAAAACAAAAAAGGCTGAGAGTTGGAAAATCAGCTCAGTGCCTCTTAAAAAACGGTCATGTCAACGTGTAGAGGAAAGGACTGGTGTCCGTCTCCATCCAGCTCCTCACCAACAATCCTTTCTGTGTATGCACATGTCGCTTGCTCCAGTCTGTTGCACGGGGACTCCAACCAAACAGTGTTTGACGTGTTGTTTTATTTATTGGTATCAAATGGAGAGCTACTGACCAGGATGCCCCTGTGTGAGAAGCCCACTGAACTTCAGACCGCTCGAATGCCAAATATACATTTACCCTTTCAAACCCCAGTCTTTCATACACATTTCAGCATTACCATTGTAGTCTCACAAATACACAGGGTTTTTTCAACAAATGACATGCATCCCGTTGTGAAAATTAACTCACATAACAAAGAAATTGAGCTTTCCAGCACGGCACCTAAATTTAGGAGCCTATATCATCCCATAAAATCGCAAAGTATCTAACTGCCTTTTTCTCGTAGATGACTAAGCATAGCAGATGCGTCTACAACGTGCAACAGCTGAAATGAAAATCTCTTAGAGCCATCTCCAGTCTCATCAGCACTGGCAAACAGTCCAACTGTCAGTGAGAAGTCACAGTTGGTGTCACCATTTTCAGAACCAATTTTCTTGCCTTCTCCTTGAACAAAACCTTTTTACCTTTGCAATTCTTTGTAGACAAGATGAAGAAAAACAAGCATCTGATACGTAATCTGTTTGTCCGGGGTGGAAAAAAAATCCCTACGGTCATTTCTTTCTTATTTGAGTAGTCACATTGTGCACATAACGTGAGAACGGCATAAAGAGAGTCTGTTTCCTGGGCAAAGCTATACTGAAGTTTCACAACAAAATTCCAGCTTCTCTAGCAGCTCAAGTCTTGTGCTGAAATCACGGTGCAGCAAGGTGATGTTTTTCCTGAAGTTCCGTGAATCTGATGAGCTGCTATACGATGTTAGGGAAGAGTACAGTTCTTTGTCATGAGCACACTCAATAATCCATTTTGAGAAAGATGTCGGACTCCTTTGCTTATGAAAATAGTACGAACTTGCCATGCCAGAGGTGTCATGATCTAATTTTCCAGGAATTGCTTACTCTCTATTCCTAAGGTTAAGCAAACTTTTGAGAACCATCCGTTTTCCTCAGTCCAAAGCATTTTATGATTTTGTCCTTTATGGCAACAGAAGCCTATACTTTGCTTAGCACACTGAAGATAACTGCTGTGTTGGAAGAGGGCTGTTTATCCACACGCATAGGCAGCAGACACTGAAATCAGAACCCAAACGGTTTTTTGTCAGCATATGATGTTCAGAATACAACTTCATTGTGAGGTAAGTTGTGCTTTTCCTCCAGAGGAGAAAAAAGAAGGGGGGGAAAAAAAAAAACCAAAACGGAAAAGACCAGAGCAGAACACTGTACTAGGGCTTGAAATGACTGAAAACAGCTAAAACCAACCAGTCCTCCCCTCAGCAAATACCAATCACAGGAGAGCGTTGAGAGGGCTGCAAGTATCCTTAGCTGTTCGGACCTGCTCATCTAGCAACCTTTACTAAAAAGAGGAAGTCTTTCTTCAAAAGCGAATGGAGCCCGTCAGTTCTGCAGGAGTTCCTTTTATGTACTTGCTCTGTCATTCCCTTTATGGCATTTCATCTCATCAGCGAGGCTGGGGTACCTGCCAGATGGCGCGGGGTGGCCTTCCCAGCAGAACTTCCTCTTGTTTACAGGCAAATTGGTAAGTGTCCCAACGCCAGATCTTCACAACGCCGTCTCACCCATGCAGACTTTGTAGGGTGATTTCAATTTCCTGCATCTAAAATGGACAACATCATGTGATTTTAATCAGACAAATCTAAAACCACCGTAGTCTGAACAGAACCTAAATCTAATCACCTAACTCATTTAGGCAGCCCCAATGAAACCCATGTTTCAGACAATTGCACCATTTGACCCAACCAGCAGATCGCAAAGCCGAGGTATAAAGTGTCAGCTCCTTTAAGATCACACCACAGATCAGTAACAGGCAAGAACACGCTCCCAGCGCCCTCAAAACTCTACACACTGTTTCCTCCTGCCCACTGTAATTCAGATGAATGTTACATATCTCCCATACCTCTTTCTTACGTAGCAGTAGATGATAGCAAGTATCCCACTTGTCAGTATTCCTACACCAATTCCCACAGCAATGTAGCGTTCGTAAGAATTATGTGCATATGAGTTTAGCGTTAAGTGTTCACACCTTTCTCCATTATAACCCGCAAGGCACCTACAAAATAAATATACACCACGCAAAATTATTCAGAACTTCTTATGCTTTGTATTTCAGAAACACGTGTTAGTTTCATCAGTTTTAAACAATTTAGAACAAGTCTAAACGAGGATGGGCTGATTCTGGTGCTCAGTCAGAACCTCTTCACTCCACCAAGACTACCAGTTGCCCCAGTCTATCTAGTTTAAAGCTAGCTCAAGTAGTGCAGTCACAGCAGCAAACACAGTCTAAACATACCCTCAACGTGGAGGGTGTGGACGAAGAGCACTGTGCTCTGCTGATCCTTAGCTGCTATAATGTCTCCAAAGGCCAAAGCTGCCCAGTATGGACCCTGGAAAATATTAAGGACACCATAGTCCTGATTAGTGTGTAAGCAGTTGCGGAATAAGGGAGTTGCAGCTGACATCTTGGAAGATCCTTCATTGTGCCCACTGTGAAAATCTACTCATTTCTCTACTACTTAGTCTAGCACCAGTTGTGATTTGAGATGACATCACAGCAGTGACCTACAAAGCTGTGAATTTTCCCTCTCTCTTCCTTAGTATTACACTAGCACAGCACTACCGCCTCGTTAAGAGTCCTGAGCCACCATAGCACTCAAGCCTGTGCCAAACTTTAAGCCTGCAAATACTTGACTGGCGCTTGAAAGCTGCGCTCTGCTGAAAATTAGTCACATTACATTAGTAACATGTAGCAGACAAAAAAAGAATGCTACTGAAATATTGTTATTTCCTAAGAAGGATACTTTTAAGCAGTATTCTTTACTTGCATATGGGTTTCCTCAATTCGCTGTGGAAAGCACAGAGCCCATTGATACAATAGCTGTGGTGTTCTTCAAGGCAGGTCTGCATAAGCTTCAAGAGCTTTGGCTGCTCTGTGTAGTCTACTGTGAAAGGGGAAAAAGTCATGTTATATTTAGGAAAAAAAAATCATTTGAATATATTTTCACAACTCAAGTTGAACAGGCATTGCCTGCAGAAGACACAATACACAGATTTACAGTGATACGTCTCGTGAGCAGATTCAAACACCGCTAAGCAGAACAAGCTTCTAAGACATTCCAGCATAGCTTTACAGAAAGAACAAACTGTAAATAAATTACTTGCTCTTTAGAAGCATGTATAAAAATTATTATAAAACATTAAAAATGATTCACCCGAGGTAACATCAGCACTATCCAGCCTGCAATCCATCAGAAAAACCATTCCAGGAATATCAGGGGTTTAGGACAAACTGAGAGCACTGAATTATTCTCAGTTTGCTTCCCAGCCTGAATTCAAATTATTAATTAATACCTGTTTTCTCTTCCCCATCACAACGCAAACTACTGCATTTCTAACACTCCTGCCTGCCAGCTCTACAGCTATGAGTAATGAGTGGAGGGATTGCTCCCTCCATCCATTCTCCACGGTCTAATGTTAGCAGAGTGTCCAATTATGCTTGTAAGCACCCAAGACTGCCCGGATGGTATTCCTGTGCAAAAGCATGGTCCACGACTACTATGCTTCTGAACTTGTGCAAATAGAAGAGCCCGGGAGCAAGGCACCCCGCTGTGTAAAAGGAGTGCAGAGGCCGGCATGAATCTGTAACACGAGAGCAGGGGTGCAGCAAGTGAAGAGAAAGCTCAAAAGCTTCATCATCACAGCAAGTATCTGATTGAACTGGTCTCTCTACCCATTCGCAGGAATCACTGGTGGGGTGGGGTGTCCACGCAATGTTTTACTATTTCAGGGGACTATTCTAGTGATGGCTGAAGGTGATTTCCTAACCGCGTGTATGTCAACACCAGCTTTCAGTTATGACCACAAGAAAAATATCACCATGCAGGAAGGTGACAAGGTTTGCTCAGAGTGACTAAACAATGGTACAGCAAGCAGAAACCTTCCTTTCTGACTAAGTGCTGAATCAAAGTCTGGAGATATTACACTGATGGAACCACTGTCATAGACTTAAGCCTCTAGCCGTCCTGCGGCAACTTGAAATCCCACGATACATTTTTCAGGAGTAACACCACCAACCCCCTAAATTCCCGATCAAATTCCAGTGTGAGTCATTTAACGGCAGGAATCCCCCCCGTGCGCTCAACTAAGCGATTTTTTCCTTCGTCCTTTATGCAGCTTCATCACAGAGATGACAAGCGATGGTAAACAGCTGCTCTACTCTACGCCCGCGTGTTAGAGCAATTCCCAATTTCAGATGTGAATCACGTGTTTGGACACCTAAGAGGCATGATGCTATCACTGTTACTCAGTTCAAACAACACTATTTTGAAAGTATCGAGACACTTAAGAGAGAACAAGTAACAATTCAAGTCTGCTTGAAAAAGAACGTGTTGCTTTACTACACTTTCTCAGGAAAAGCTAGAGAGGTGGAAAAAACATGTCTTGCTTCAAAAAGAACTTCTTGGGGCTGAGAAAAGGGCATCTTTCCCATTCTTGTAAGGAAAAATCACAAGTTTCTCTTCATACTGTGGAGATTTAGGCACACTTCAGGCAGACCTAAAGCTAGAAACACAACGCTAGAAACTATAAACCAAATCCACAGTTTCGGCCTAGCAATGAAGTGAGAATACATACACATCGAAGGATATGCTGAGACTGAGGCCCTATCTCCATCGCACACTACGATACCGCAGGGGAGTACCTGAAGCTGCTCACAGACCAGATTTGCGTGCAGCATCACCTAGCAGCGAGTTGTATGCTACCACAGCTAGGCTGTCCCCATATACTGAAACCAGAATGGTATCTCTGCTATAGAAAGCCCTGGTAGGGCAGACACACCCATAGCCTTGAACCACACACTCTGCAAGGGAAGAAGTTGGCGCTGGCTACACGCGAGCTCTAGTATCAAGCTCTGGCTCTTTTCTGGCTGGCTCCGGGAATGCTGCCGACAAGCTCCAGGGACAGGCTTGTTGGCTGAGGGCACAGTCAGCACAGGACCAGGCCTTGGAGGGACAGATTTAAGGAAGAGAAGAACAACTTAAGAAAGGACAGATTTCAGGAAGAAAAGACAGATTTTATGACAAGAGATGGATGATACTATTTTCTGCACAGGAGGACTGTATGATGCTCCCTGCTGGGGAAAGCACAATGGAAAACAAAGCACGTGGTAAATACAGCTGCAGGGCTCAGCGTGCCAGGGAGATCCACGATGCAGGAGACCTGCAAAAGCCCATTTTCACTTAGGCCTAACGTACCTGCAGACCAGCTACCGAAGCTCTGCAGGGAAGACTTTCAGAAAACAGGCAACAGCACGTTCACACTTCCCCTGTGCCTCTCCTCAAACACTTAAGCACCAACTGTTTTGAATCACCATTTCAGCACAAAGGGGGCTGAACAGTGCACTACAAACTGCTAAACACAACCACTCAACGGGACCCTTTAATGCGCATTTCCTGCCGCCCAAAGTACCACTCTTCTACCGGGCCCTGAGAAGACGTCTACTGCACAGGTTTAATATTTCACTTGTATCTCTGCCATACCAGCGGGGAGAGGGAAACGAGGAAGGTACAAATTTATACGCCAGAGGCGTGAAGTCCCCAGCCACCTCTACTCAGACTTCCACCAGATGGATTCACGCAGCCAGAACATCCCTCCTCATTTACCCCACCGCTGCCGAGAGGTGGCAGCCTTCCATCTGCCAACGTCTGGAAGAAACCTCGCTTCGCACAGGTACGCGAAACCTCTTCCCCTGAGTGCCGTGAAAGTTAGTACTGTCATTAGAAACAAAGGTCAGCCTAGAGCAGAAGCCTGCCTAGAAAGCGTTTGAGACAAAAATCTTGCTGCACAGGTGACAGACGAACAATACATTCCTCCCTCGCTGTCAGGAGCAAGAGCTTTGTCCACTGTGGGTTGAAAGATCAGATCTTAAATGTACACACAAAAATTCTAAGTGCTCATTACTTTGACCTTGCAAAAGTACAAATTACCTCTGAAAGAATGATGAGTCTCGAAAACAAAAAGAACGATTTTTCTAACCCATCCCAGAGCATTATGCTAATTCATATCATATTATCCACCTCGATACTAAATAACCTGTTGAATTAAACACATCCATGTGCCCTTTCATGTCACGTGAGGAGAGAAAAGCATGCTGTGTAAGCACTTGACAGTTGCCTGCAACTGAGTCATTCAAACAGATACACTTGGCAAGATCTGACATGAAATCAAAACTACAGGTACTTGGAAGCCTGGGCATGCCAAAACTGACAGACGGGCAACAAAAAGAGTCAGCCACTAAGACCACGACAGCTCAGCCTTCAAGTATGGCGCGTCGGGGAGGAACGGGAGAGTCAGAAAGGGGAGGGAAGGAAGGGGTCAGCCGCAGGTTCAGGGCCTCTCTTACAGGCTGCACAGTAGCAGCAGCTCACGGCAATGAAGGGATCTCATTTTTTCCCCAGTAAAACCAAGCCCTTCCCTACTCCTAGCCATCCATTTTGCTCAAAGGCTCCTCTTCAGCCCAAACAGCGTCAGAAGTTCTTAATCCCTGCCGTGTCAGCCCCCAGCCAGGCATCCTCTCCATTACCCTCTTCCCCCCAGCTGATCACCGAGCCTAACGTTTCCTCGCCCCAGCACTGGTGACAAGTAAAGCCTATGTAACATAAAATAAGGAAGCAGGCCTTGATCTTGTCAATAGGAGGCAAATGGATCGAGCAGAAATGAACGGTTTTCCACAAAGTGCACCTCAGTCCCCAGAGAACTTGCAATCCCACAAGAAACTGCCAGTTCCTCCAGTGATACTTAACCAAGAATTCATTTTCTTAGGATCCAATATTACTGAACCTTGGTTATAAACCTTATTATAAACTTAACTTGCACAGGAATAGGAGCTACAAGAAAACTTCAGAGAGATACAGCCAGTTTCTTTGGTGACTCCTTAAGCATTTCTTTTCAATCTTTTTTCCGGAAATGCTGTTTTCTGACTTCTCAGTGGCTTTGTAAAAGGTCCACCGAAACACGCTTTTAACTACCTGTGTAAACGTGTGCTTGTATGTTTGTGAAATTGCTTCCACCTTTGAGGGGAACACACTCTCAAGTAAAAGTGCTGGTATCTAGTCGACTTGCACAGTAGCCGCAGCTAGCATAAAGGTACACGGGACAATTACAGACATGGCTGTGTCCCTGTAAATAAGCCTCGTATTTGTTAAAACACGACCCATAACTCCTGCTTTCTACAAATAATACAAATAGGGTACTTAATGTGTCACAACATATTTCTACTTCATTCTACTCCTGTTTGTTGAATGCAACTCTGGAAGAATCGTGCTACAGACAAATCCACTAAACCAGACCACAGTGCTACGCTGATAGATCAAACTACTGCAGTCAAAAATCAACATCTTCTTGACTTGACATACATATATTTTACATACATATATATATGAAACCCACTTATATAGTATACGTATGGATGAATGTATACATATCTATAACACTGTACCACTACGACAAGTTAGACAAAACAAAAAAACCAACACCAAACAAAAAAAAAAGCCTAATTTGACTTAGGAGAAAAATAAAAAGCTTATGAATCTACTAAAAAAAGCTTTAAAGACATCCTGTGATGACTTACTATTAACAGAAGATGATTTGTATGCATGTTTATGTTCTTTTTAAAGTACAAAGGCATTAATAAGTATCACAGTTAAAATCCTTTCCTCCTTTACTGACCTGCCAAAACCTCAGTTCCAGATCGCACAGTTCTCCAAAAGTAATGACATCACTAGCACCTGAAGTAACATCAAGAATGCAGCTTGCAGGATAAACACAGCGCTCTGGTCTCAGATGTTGGCAGGTAAATAGCTTGAGTTCACATTTCAGTCAGAAAAGAAAAAGAAAGAAAAGAGAGAGCTAGCACTCTGAAGAGGGCCGTGGAAACTGCGATAGCCGAAAGCGAAACTGCAACTAAGAAAGAAACTACTGAGTAACAGTAATGAGAGGCATCACTCGAAGTTATGCTCGCTGTATTTTCACTTGCGTGCATAAAGATTCGCACTGAAGACAGCTAGAAACTAAGCACTAGTTAAAAGTAACAGAAACGGCCATCAGAAACGCAGATCACCTATTCCAATTAGCCTTAAAATATCTTCTTCAAATTATAACTGACTTTGGATACATGATCCTTTAGCAGGTCAATGCTGAGCCTACCCCAGCTGAGTACCAGCTGCTACTCCAGAGAGGTTTTTAAGGTTCCATGAAGAAAGCAGCTCATCTCACAAATAACACACACACAAAATGCAACAGCGTCCAAGTGACAGGAGCATTATAGCAGCTATCATCATAACAGATTTTGTTGGGTTTTTTTGGTTTGGGTTTGTTTTGGTTCGTTTTAGTGACAGATTAATAGAGACAAACAGAACAAAAAAGAAATACCTTCAGCGTTGTTTTTTGTCCAATTATTCCATAAGTCTGTGCTGAGGGATGAAACAGTAATAGCTGACTCTTCACTCAGCGCCCCCATTGCTGTGTAATGCAAATAGATGCTTACTGTAACAGAAAAACTCAGTATATCTATTCAAGGTTCATTTCATCCAGAAAACATGTACCCACTTAATACAATTCTGATATGATGCAACAATATAATAACAATTCATTTAAAACATTCTTGTCTCAAACTTCCGTTTGCCACAGCATAATTACAATTGTGGGGAAACAAACTATTGTTTGCAAATTTCCAAAATACGTATCTATTCTGTTCTCCATTCTATTATCTTACGCAATTTACGACACAGATACCTGTAACATACTACAAGGTTACACCTATTTACCAGTCTAAGTAGCTTCTTTTCAAAGAGTCTAAATTATACCCTATCAGTTAAAATTTCATACAGGTTTAAAACTGCTAAAGTAATTCTGCTTCGCAATGTCTTTGCATGCTTCCCACCCCTACCGCTTATTTCAGAAAGAGCAAACTATTGTTCAACAAAGTCTTGTATCTTACGACACTGAAAAGCCTCCTCCAAACCTACCTTTCAGCAAAATATAGATTAGCATTCCAAATGCCATGGCAAGCAGCTGCTTTAACACCTTCTCAACTCTTCTTTCCAGATGGCTCGCTTGCTCTGCTTATCTGTGCTCCCGTGTTTTCTCTTGCACTTATATGCCATGAAGCGTCATCTGCTGTTCTCACCAATCAAAAAAAGGTGCATCTGGCAACAACCTCAACCCCCGGGGCAACCACACATTTATTTAGGAAACTGCTATTATCTAGCAATGGGATCAGGTTTTCTTTTGAAACCCTGGTTTCCCATTACCTGTGGGCATAATTGTGCATGCAAAGATACAGTTTTAAAGAGAGACCTGGTATCTGCCAGAGCAGATCAACGAAATATAGCAAAACAGAGATGAGCAAAATGAAAAATTATGTACTGTGAAAAATGCGATCTTTCTTTCCCCTAGCAATGTAGGTCTTGTGTTACCTCCAGGACAGTCAGCATTCGGGACGCTACTCCGAAGTTCAGGGTCCAGGGACCTGACCCTGCTTTGCTTGTGTTCCTTCCTCGGTCCTCCCTGTACTTCAGTTCCCTGCCATCCAGAAGAGGAACTGCGAGAACAGCTAGTGCAGAGATTAGGAAGTGATCAGACACAAAGATAATGGACGATGTTCTCCATCGGCGACTGCCAGCACGAGGCCTTTGATCACAGGCTCTGGAGAGCCCAAGGGGCATGCTAATTACTTTTCATTCAGCCTTTCTGTATGCACAACACTCTGAACAAGGCAGGCCACCAGCCCTGCACCAGGCCAGGGACTGCTGGCTGGAGCTACGCGCGGCTGTGCGGGGCAGAAGTCGAAAGCTGGCAAAGCACGGGCGCCGAGAAAACACAGACTGAAGGAGCAGGTAAGCCGTTGCCTCCTCTATTAGGCGATCCCTTCATTACTCCTGCCGCTGCACTGCCATAAAAGCCCATCTCTACCTTCTCAAGGAAGTGGGTATGCACGATGAGAACAATCATACTTTTCACATAAAGTGTTTGTAGGTCTCTCAGACATACCCGTCATATACATTTCTTATACTAAACCACTCTCCGTAGCCCCAAACGCTGTCCAACTTCCTTGGTCACAGGCAGCTTGGAACAAGTAGGACTGGTCTCTCTGAAGGGTACTTACGTAGCCAAACATACTAGAGCAGATCATCATAAAGGCCCAATTCAATAATGTACACACACATCAACAACCCGACTCTCACCGAAGGAGAGCTAGACGCTTCACCCCAGCAACAACTTTCGCTTTCTCAACTGTGAGCTCCAAGCAACAAAAACATTTCACAATTTTTGTATTTTAAAACCAAAAATCTTCTGATAAATGGTCTAATAACTCCGGTCAGCTCAAATTCTCCCTCTACGCTGCACTCTCCTCAGCAATCTGCAGGATTAAATCTAACCACTTCACATGTTAAGGGAAAAACACAAGCTAATTATGCATATTTTAATTATGCGTTCTCCTGCTCATGGACTGCATTCCAGGAGGCTTTTCCCTTCCTTCGCTATCCTGAATTGCTGGATGCCTGCACACTGATCGAGCGCAGCTTGCGCACTCCCCGGATCGACAGGAGTGTTTATGCCTACCTGGATAACCTCTGCTATCAGTGCAGAGCAGAGCTAAGTCTCATGAGCCTTGCTTTCAACACACATATACACAATGGGAGCTTAATCCGGCTTGAATCCGAGAGGTGGCTTTGTCATTAGGCAATACAGCTGGGTGCGGTAGGCCTGTGAGAAGGCTTCAGCGGATAAGGCTGTGCCTCTGTCCGCCACAGGGCGTTCATGCTTGGACCGGACTTGACCAGGTCTGGCACACGAGCATGCTTTTTGGGTTGGCTAATAGGCCCTTCCCTCTGGATGCTCCTTCTGGATGTTCTCCCAGTGGAGAACACTCTCAGAGATGTGTCTGGCAGCTCTGAAAATAGCATGCCGTTGAGCGAAACCTCGGTCTCACTAGCTTTCGTGTAATGCTAACCCATCCACCACAGGTGAAAAAAAGAAAAAGCTTAAGATGCACAATAAACTGTTTGTAGGACATGAAAGAGGCAGACTCACTCAAGTGACGTAAGCAACATGCCATAAATTGTTTTTCTGCCAAAAAAATGCAGAGAAGATTATAGTTAAACTAAAGAAAACAAACATGAATCTAGAACAGCAACGTAAACAGATGAAAAAAAGCAATGACTGAACATGCACAAGACCTCCATTCGCTCCACTCTTAACACACTGATAAAAAAAGGAAAAACACAACCACCCCCAAAACTGTATTAACATTTTTCACCAAGTTTAACATAACAGTGAACAAGTTTTATTCCATCTTAGCCAATGATGAGTTGGTCAGTCTAAGTATTATTTCTGTAGGCACCTTGATCCTCCTAACATTTATACTACCGCTTAAATTTAAACAAATAAGCAAGTGTCTGCACTATTGGTACTATATATTTAGTAATGAATCTGTCAACCTCTTCTGTAAACGCTGCATTAAACAAAGCTCTCATAAAGTCCATCACAAGAACAATCAGCATGGAAGTGATGCGCCATCTTGTTTCCTTTATTATAGTAAGCGCATTTTTTTGTTTAACGGCAATAGTATTTAGCCACATTTTTTTTCTTCCCCTTTCAAGTTACCTATAGTCTACTGGCGAACACCTACGGCTCTTGATGGAAATAAATCAAAGTTACCCCAACTGAGATAAAAACATGAAGATAAAAGTCCAAACTGGCTCCCACTGACTCCAATGGGAATTGGGGTAGGCTCTTCGTGTCAATAGTGCACACGCTCAGTTCAACTGGCATCTTAGCAGTAACCCCACTCCAACTTTCACATTGCATGAGACTATTCTAGATCCATCTTGGAACTAAAATTTTTGGCAATACAAACATACCGATCTTATTATCCCACATAGTCCTCTCTAAGCAGTAAAACATTGCAGCCGAGGATTCACAGCGCTGAGCCTTACATCATGGACTGAAAAAAAACCCAACCCTTCATGCAGTTTCAGAAAGTAAGAGCATAATTAAATGGCTTAAAATTCCAACACAAATATTTCATCAGGGATAAACTTTTGCTTTTCTCTTCCTCTTTTCCCCCAGCCCCATTATGCATAATGTACATACATGGTAGTTCTAACTACATTTTACCTAATAAAAGTCCAATCTAGCCAAGTCATCTATTCAGGTTTTTTTTGTGGGATGAGGGTATTATGCACCAAAACATTTTGCCAAACAAATCCAGACATGGAAAGAAATGAATTCTGGCCTCAGTTCTAGCTACTTATTCATGGATACCTCTTGCATATGTTTAAGGTCAGAATTTCACCAGCGTTAAAGTTGACTTGACTATTTTAAAACATGTTCTGAACATCTGCATTCATGTCAACATTACCGCTGAAACAAAAATTTCAGTCTTTCATAGAATGGTTTGGGTTGGAAAGCCCCTTAAAGATCATCTAGTTCCAAGCCCCCTGCCATGGGCAGGGACACCTTCCACTAGACCGGGTTGCTCAAAGCCCCATCCAACCTGGCCTTGAGCACTTCCAGGGTGGGGCATCCACAACTTCTCCGGGCAACCTGTTCCTGAGCCTCACCGCCCTCATAGTGAAGAATTTCTTCCTCGTACCCAATCTTAATCTGCCCTCTTTCAGTTTAAAGCCACTACATGCCCTTGTAAAAAGTCCCTCTCCAGCTTTCTTGTAAGCCCCCTTCAGGTACTGGAAGGCTGCTATAAGGTCTCCCCGAAGCCTTCTCTTCTCCAGACTGAACAACCCCAACTCTCTCAGCCTGTCTTCACAGGAAAGGCGTTCCATCCCTCTGATTATCTTTGTGGCCCTCCTCTGGACTCACTCCGACACGTCCATGTAGTTCTTATGCTGGGGGCCCCAGAGCTGAACGCAGTTCTCCAGGTGCGATCTCACGAGAGCCGAGTAGAGGGGGAGAATCGCCTCCCTCGACCTGCTGGTCAAGGGGAGGTTTTCACAGTAAAAGGACTTTCACCCCTTTCAGATTCAAGATACCTGCTGCTATCTCTAACTGGTTTAAAAAAATATTTGAAGACTTCAAACAACACCCAGAGTGCTTCATGACTTCAGAACCCAAACCATATTTTTAAAAGTTATCTAGCATGTTGAAACTTAGTTTTCACACTGTTTGATCAAAACTGAGGGTCTCAAGTGCTTAAAAGATCTTGGTAATTGCACCCCATCCCCAGACATATAGCTATATTCATGCTTCAATCTTCATTTTTACACACAATTGACCACCATCAATGTATCTGCATAGGCTGCATTCTACAATGCATTTTTGCTCACAATAAGTCAGTAGGAGGTAACACAAAGTATTTTAACATTTTGTAAACCATCAGGTTTAGCATACTTTACATGAAAAAATAAATACAATGTAGAAATAAATATCTTCGTAGTAAAAAATAACTGTTTTGTGTATCAATAAATAGAACAACTTGGATTCTTCTTCCAAGGTAGCTCGCTTGCTCTAGTAAATGAGCTTTTTAGCAACTGTGAGTGTGTTCTTCAGAAGCATTGCAACAGTCATAGGTCCTACCCCTCCCGGCACTGGAGTGATAAAGCCAGCCTTCTTCTTCACTTCTAAGAGAAAAGAGAAAAAGGTATTGACTAAGAATATTTCCAAAAGCTTTTTCTTCCTTCAGTTGCCCACATACACCTAACTGGCAGTGAGCATTAAAGGACTGCGAGTTGGCAAGTACTAGAGAATATGGGACAAGTTAAGGCAGAAGTCTTATTACAGCCAGGGTAGTGACAGAATACAGTCAGGACCGGGGCCGCAAGGTAGTTTTCTTCATCTGAATATTATTACCCAGGGGCTAGTTCTGGGCCATGGTTTCACAACCTGTTCGAGCTATCTACTTGCAGCAGGCTGCCCTTTCCTCATGAGAGCACCACACACTCACACAGCCTGTGGTCAGGCAGATGGAAAATTAATCCTGCCAAATTTTTTTCGGTAAGGGCCAGTTTTTGACTGTTTGACCTGGCTGACCAGGTGGCCCAGAAACATCTGGGTGACATGAGGGCAGGACAACCCTAGGAGGGCAGCACGGACTTGCATCACGCCCGTCTGCCAACTGTGATACTGCACCTTCAATATCCAGGAGAGCTACGGAGCTGGGGATCTCATTCTACAGGTAAAGAGATGACCCCCCAAACCGTGTGCGTTCCTGAGGAGCGGCGTGCAGAGCAGGAGTCTGCTTTAATTATCGACAGCAGAGCACCAGCAGCAGTTAAGTCACCCATTCAGCCTCTTTCC
>NW_009217494.1:36234-51405 GCF_000690835.1 Fulmarus glacialis
ACGGTCTACGATCACAAAAGGGAACTTAAAGCTGCAGAGGGATAAAGTACAGTTTCCTGGTTGATTCATTTTTCTGCTTCACAATATGGACAAAGAACAAAAACCAGAGTTGTCTTCAGGAAAAATAGATTCTAGCGGCAAAATTCCCATTGCAACTTCAGCCATAAACACTCAGCTCCTCCAGAGAAGACTACTATTTTTTTTTTTTTAACCAGTGTTACCATTGTTACCTATTGAACTAGGATCCAGAGGCGCAGATCTTCGCTAAGTCTCAAACACAAAGAAAACTCTTACAGCTGCATTAGCTCCAACCTCTTTGTACGAGGAATTAATATAACATAGCAATAAATCCTGACTTGATATTCTTATCTAATGTGCAAAATGCAATCAACTGGAATTGCAGGTTACTTGCAAAGGAATTATATGCAACTGGCTGGGAATTCATCGCATGACAAACTGTAACGAGCAGTTATTTGCTAACAATGGTTAGTCCAAATGGCATATTACTAACCCGATTACTACAGAGGTTTTTTTCACACGTGCCACCGTGAGAGGTTTTTTGTTTGTTAGTTTGGGGTTTTTTTGCTTGCTTAGAAATAGTTTCTTGGAAACTCACACCCCACTTTTAAAAGCGTTGTTTTTTAAAAGGCACACACATACACAGGGGAAAACTGAGCAAGCGTAATTCTGACACAAGCACATACATTTCCACTGAAGTAGCTTCAGAGCTGAATGTATACCTGGCTATGAGAAGAGATCAATGGATGGAAAACTAGGCACCTTGATTTTGGAACAAACAAGATAACTTGCTTCTGCTTTTAGTGTATTCATCTTGAATGTATGTGGTGCTTTACTCTTGAAAATAATAAGGTCTCACAAAAACAAATATTACAAGCGAATCTGTAAAGCTGGACATTGGGTTTTTTGGACAGAATATTTATGAGATTTTAAGGGAGGATAAATGAAATAAAAAACCCACTGTCTGAACTTCCCAAGGCAGGGACCTAACAAGAGCGTTCACAGAAGTTAACGGTGAATATCTCACTGAACTGAAGAACAGAAGATTAAGCACCATTGAGGACAGATGGTAATTACAACCAGGAGGGTTTTAATTACTCAGTTGACTGGTACCACCAGATATACTGTTAAAATATTTGGAAAGGTAAACAAATTGCAATGCGGGTTTTTTTACATGTATATTGTAACAAATGAATTAAGATCTCATATGACAGTTATTCTTAATATTCTCAAACACAAATAATTTGTCTTTTTAATAGTAATACTCTTTTGAACTACCTACCATTTGAGATTGGTGTTTACAGTTAACACAGTTACTATGAATTCCCAGATTAATGTCATAATTATTGAAATGTACCCACATCTGAAGTAAACACAGTAATTAACATAGAAAATATTTTAGGCATTTTAAACTGAAATAAGTTTGTTTCCATGGCAATGTTACATACCTCTTTTTGTGGTATTATTCAAACTACTCCTATCTTACTTACAAAGAGGTACAATCCACAACTGGACCATGCCTTACCTAAAGAAAGCCTTCTAATGAATGTCATGCACAACGTTCATCGCCTCTAGTGTTAGTAACCGTACTCAGCCGTAAACACACAGTACACTGTTTTCACAAGTTGTTGAGGAATTTCTCTACCCGTACTCTATCATTATGGAAATCCCTGTGGGTCAGTGTGGCAGAAGACATATTTTCTATCATTTAGCATAAAACCACCCGGATAGCTTATTCAAAAAAGCTGATCCAGATTTTTAAATGCACAACAGGTGTCTATGTTGGGGAAACTACCATCTGATAAGTTTCTATCTGTAAGACTAAATAGAGATATGGTGAATGCAATTTTCCAAGATGAATGCTAGCGACCAAAGGGGGCAAAAAAAACCTGGCCCTCGAAAATGTAAACAGATATTCCTTTCCTCGTCAGGCGTAGCAGGCCAAAGCAGAGTTCCAAGACAGCACTTCAGTGTGCCCGATCTCATGTCGGCAAGTAAGGTGCTGCACTGTCGGTTCCTTCACGAGGTCTTGTTTCTGCTCCTCAGCAATAGTGTAACTTTGTCCCTAGCTTTAACTCTGCTTTCTCGAGATGCGTGCTGTTCTTCCAGGTATTTCTCTGCCAATCTGGAAAATGCTGGTATGCAAATTAGGTGCCTATGGGGGAGGAGCTGCTATTTTGCAGCTTCTGTAGAACCTTAAAATCTTCCTTTGATTCTTCAGAAGAAATGAAATGTAGATTGTTTCCTTGAAAAACAGGATCCACTGCTTTGGAAACAGCCCTTCATTCCTAGGTTCCTTTAAAGCTAAGGACATCAGACACCTAATAGGGTTAATCACACAAACCAAGGGCAAGTCTCAACCTGAAGGCAGTTCTGGGCCTTGTGCATCTGCATTAAGTGATGCAGAGTAATTCCTGCCTAAGCACAGTTTCCACACAGCTTTAATAGTCGCCGTAAAGCTACTCTGGATCACTCCATCCCTGCAGCACTGCATAAGTGCGAATCACGTGCTCAGCAATCACAGTAGATAGCCCATGTTCTGCCCTACACATTCTGGAATTCTTCTCACTACGCACTGTGGGATACCAACCAGCAAGTATCTACCCCATTTCTCATAGTTCCTTCTTTCTGATGTTATCCCTGTTTCTCTTACTGCAGCTATTTTAACAGCAATATAAAGGAAAACCAAGGAATTATGGCCCAGTACTGTAATTATAATAGTGCCTGCATCTTTCCTCCTCCAGTACTTTTAAAAGCCACGCAACAGAGGCATCTTGGGCTGAAAAATCTAGCATAAAATTATGCACAACAGCTTCTTTGCATTCAGCTAATTAGCACAGACAGGTGGATGGGATATCGCTGTAGCCTTGGGATAATAAGCAGTGCAAGCGGAAATACAAGATATCAAAGATGACTGACTTAGACCCCTGCACGACATACTCTTCTGCGGAGGAGTACCTAGACTTGGCCACCCAGGAGCTTACTGCCACCAGTTAGCAATCAGTCAGTCCAGCCTTCCGGCAGTCACAGCCTAACGCTAACATTCTTATTTATTTCTTGCACTGGTGGAGCATAACAACGGGCAACGCTTCCCCTGATTTTTGCAGGGCAGCAATATGGTGACAAGATTACACAGACTGGACTTCTATTAATTGCAAAATGAATGCCAGGTCTTCAAAATCAACTGAGAAATTAACTAACAAAAGCTATAGCAAAAGCAGCCGTAACATCCACGTTCTATTTTCACGACCACTGTTTGGAAAAGCTGCAGAGAGAGGTAATTTGGAAAGGATTCAATAATCTAAAGAGAAGCCTACAGCCTGGAAGGTAACACAACGAACGCAAAGGGGCAGCAAACAACCATCAGAAGCGACTGCTGTCACAAAGCCTGGGTTTACTGTAAACCATAGTTAAGATACAACTGCAGGACCACCATTTCCATTAAGAAATTGGATTCGAAGATTATCGTGGTAAATCTCTTAAACCACATGAACAAGTTTCAAAAAACTTGTCAACTTGCTCGATTACTTTGTAGACATTTGTCCTGTAGCTGATGAGGACAGCATACATTTCCCTGGTTTTCATTCAACTGATTCCTTCTTTCTGGTACACTTGGTCTATCCAGAAGCGACATGTCAATCTGGTCCATTCTCCACCTTAATAGTATTCGATACACCATTTCCCTGGTTTCCCTGCATTTACTATGTACAATTATCCCTCATTCAAAGGAAATTTGTAATATACGCCCATCACCCTTCACCGTATCGATCATTTGTTGAGGCACTCTTTTCTGCTATTCAGTACTGGGAACCCCTCCCTGCTCCTGGTGGCACCCATTTTCCAGAATCTCTTTTACATTGCCTAGGCTGTGCAAAACAGATGAGTCGGGAAAACAATTCTCATTTATAAACCCCTACACTGATAGCGCAGTTATATCACCTATGAAGGTCTCACATAAAGGTTTTCTTTTCTATATAGGCATCCAATAAACACTCAAAAACCAGCACTACTGTCTGCTTGTCAAAGTATGGGAGGAATCATAAAGAAATATAGGCAGCATTGAAAGCAAATCCCACTTGAGTTCTGTACACTTCGGTTTCACGGGCATTTCCAGTTCCAGTTTCAGAGGTTACTACCCTGCTCTACCAGTCACTCCTGGAAACGGTGCTCCACCCAAAAAAGCCATTCCAGTTAAATGCTCCATGTAAGTTGTTGCTTTATTTCGTGTTCCTGGTCTGGGTAGCCCTCTTCCCCCCTTAGCATTATTGCTGTGGCAACAAAAGCCCTATAAGACAGGGCCAAGTACACCCACACGTGCGCTAACCTTGTTCATAGAAACATGTCTCCCTTTCTGTGACTGAAACTTGCTGCCTGTAAGTAACTAAAATGGCTCCGACAATAATCTAAGGATGCCACCGCTTCTCCGCCTCCCTGTCACTTCACCCTCCCTCTTGTGGCTCCCAGAAGCTACAAAACACCCCCTCCCTGGACCATACATTTTGGCAATTTCTTAACATAAATAGGGGTACACTGAACGTGCTGGGCTGGTTACGTATGCAGAGAAGCGCACACAATTTAACACATCCTAGAAATATCAGGCTAGGCATAAATAGGGGTACACTGAACGTGCTGTGCTGGTTACGTATGCAGAGAAGCACACACAGTTTAACACATCCTAGAAATATCAGGCTAGGTACCTCAGCGCTTCGCAGTTGACCTCTACACGCACAGTGTTTTCCTGTCTTGTTCTTTTAGATACCTTGGAACCGCACGGTAAACTATTCCGGACAAAACAAATCCCTTTTTTGATGTGGACACTGTTCGGAGTGTCAAAAGAAAGAGGACATATGGGGATGGGGGAAGTTACAAATACTGTTTAAAGACATTCCATAATACAGCTTAGGATTTTTGCCCAAAATAAATGGTTAAGCCTGACACGCACAGAGATACCCCGATGCCATCACTAGCAAGCCAACCATTATAGCAGCTGTAATAGTGATACTGTTAAATTTTTTTAAGTAAACTAAACAATCTTGTCCCTCCTCCTCATCTACTGGAGTTTAAAGGACAGCCAAAGTGTGTTCCTTGGCTTGGGAGTGTGTACACACGTACACCAGCATATGCCAGTGGTCAGTCCTCAGCCCACTGTGGGAAGCGCTGCCAAGGGCAAGGTCTCTGGCTGCGGGTGACTGCATGCAGCTCTGTTGCCTACAGCAGAAGGGAACATGACTCAAACAAATGCAGATTTTACAACAGATTTCAAAACTTCAAAACTCATTTTTTGAGCAGCTATCAAATTCTCTTGGCCTGTGGCAGGAGTTTTTTCCTCCAGGCATTTCTTACATTGAATTTAATAATGAACAACATTTTAAAAAAAAAAAAAAAATTGAATGGCATCCTTTTGTTGTTAATGAGATAAAAATAAACTTTAGCGTCTAACCTACCCCCTAGAGATTAGAGGATGGCATCCAAGTATTGCTAGGCTACGACAACTGAATCAAAACAGTTTCCACCCAAACTAATAAGCTTAATTTCCACTACGGGAGATTTTCAGTCAAATGACCTTGTGAAGTAAGCCATTTCCATCTATTTCTAATAAATTAAATTTAACCTTTGATTGCCCAGTTAAATCTCTGCTCTCCCCACGGCCACATTTTTTTACTTAAAGAAGTGGATGATGAGAGAATAGATATTGGTGGGCTACATGATGTTAAACAGGTGCTGTATGTCATGCCAGCCATTTATGTACCTGGCCTTAACCTGCAAAAATAATTTTCACTTAGGCTTAAATATAAATTCAGCCAAGTGATCAAATGGAGGAAAAGGATAAAATGATTTGCGACATGAACACACTAGCTTGTTGCATTTCCTAGCTGCCAAATCAAATACTTGGCAAGGGTGATTCACTTTTTAGTATTTAGAACTGTATACACTGGGATGGTTTTTTTTATGTTGTTAGAGATTTAGTGAAACTTTCACCGATACCAATGAACCAACAACAATTTCCCTTTGGCAATGCACAGTGAAATGCTACTTGCAACTGTAGTGGCATAATCCAAGTTGAAGTTCCTCCCTCTTTTTTGGATCTTCCCTCCCCCCAGGTAAAATCCTGAGAACAACCCACAGCAGACATGACGAGACATATATAGCGCATTGCTGAAACTCTGAATCACGGCCTTGCCATAGAATCTACACCTATATTACATTCAGAAAGTCTCGCATTTAAAGAAAAACAAACAAAAAGGATACAATTTCACGGTTCTCTAAGTTATAGCTTTTTTCCTCCCATACCCGCTAAAGCAAACAAAAACTCCTGAAAACGCTCTGTACTCTAGTTCAGTTCTGAAAACAGGAAATATAACTTTTTACTTGTGACAGTACAAGCAGGATAACAAAGCAAAAAAAAAATTTCAAGTTGTACTCTAAAGGTATTTTTCTACCGGAGCTCTATTGTACACATACAGTTACACATTTCCAAATGCATGGCGAGACAATCGCTTAGCTACACTCGTGCGGGTAATTTCATTGACTTTAACACACAGGTATCACGTATGATGAGTAAAAGAAGCAGGAACTAAGGGAGTGATGTAATTACAAATACATACAGCTGGCTAGAAACATTTTGAATATAATTAAGCTTTGAGACATTATGCCAGCCAAGATGTTAATAACCGCAAAAAAAACCTGTGGGTGATTTTCATACTTATCAAAATAAGGAACTGTTGAGAACCATTAATAACGTGGGTAAATGCTGTCTAAGCTTCCCACACTCAACTCTGCCAATAAGGTTTAATTTTCAGCTGCAACAATCCTGCTATTCCAGTCTGGAGCTCCTCCAGAGCAGAGATACTTAATCAAGTTACATGTGAACTTGCTCTGCAACACATGAAACATAAAAAGATCAATATGTAACACCAATTTTTAATCTGTTAGGCTTGTCTGGACCAAGATTTTCAACACTTCAAGATGAACCTACATTAAACCTTAGCATAAACTTCTTCTAAAGCAGAAGTTAACATTTTCACATTCAAGTGTAGAGTGAGAGCGTAAAAGGAGGCTTGGGAAGCTGTGGTATAATAATATTTGCTATGAACAGTAGGAGACCCTATACTTGCGAAAGAGCAGAAACTGTTTTTATTGCTTACTCTTGAAACAATACACAGACTCACAAAGGATTAAAGAAACCTGGAGACAAGCATCTTCTGCCACCACACTGCCATAAGAGCTCATCTGTATCTCTTAAAGGTTGCTGGTAAGTGTAATGAAAAGTAACACTTCCTCTCTTAAATAACGTACCATTTCTTCAGAGCAGATGAACGAACATACAGTTTGCTTTCTTATTTAAGTAAATAAATCAGACAAAAATCCTGCAAGTCTCATCTCATTTGAGACGCTGGCTATTCCAAGTATTTATCATGAATGAATCCCACAAACTTCAATACATTTATCCAACAGGGTCGTATAAAGAGCGTTTCACTGACCTTCAAAGTCCACATCCCCAACCAATTTGGTCTTTCCTGTAAGAGGATCGTGGATATGGTTGATGCCTACGTCAATCACTGCTGCACCTTCTTTGACCATATCAGTGGTAATCAGCTTTGGGATACCTGGAATCATTAAGATATATTTGATTAACATGGCCAGGTAGTCTTAGGTCATCAGTTTCAAATTATATCAAGGGGCGTGCATGCACGTGTATGTATGCACAAAAAAAAAATCCTTCTTTCACTTGAACTTTACTTGATACATCACACAGAGAAAACAATTATTCCTCAGTTTCACACAGTTTGTAATTATGAAAAGAAAAGGTGATATTTGCTCATCTTGACTACATATTTGCAGCTAAACCTGCGGTCACAAACACAGTCAACATGATGTCAATGAAGGAACTACTCGTTAGTTTGTGGCAGTATGTCCCTTTCATCGCATTTCCAAAGAAAAGCTGGACGATAAAAATGGTCTGCGAGCCACAGGTTGGACTTGATGATCTTAGAGGTCTTTTCCAACCTTAATGATTCTATGATTCTATGATTCTATGATTAGTATTGTCAGAGGTCTGCTGATCCAGAAGCGTTGTCAACTGCTGAAGCAAGCCGTGTGTATGTTACCTCCACAGCATTTTCTTTAATCTTTGATTTTTTAATATCTGTATTGGGTTTGTGTTACTCTTGACTTCTCTGATTTTTCATATACTTCACCTGTTAGCTGCACAACATGTCAAGCAGTTAGTTAAATAATGAACATGAAATACATGAAATATACCACTGCTACCAAAAAAAAATGCTAGAATGGTGAGACAATCTGATCTATTCTGCCATCTTATTTTTGATTCCTGTCATTTATAAGCGACAGATAGACAACAAGAAAAAAATCACATGGCCAGCTCAGATTAACCCATAATAAACAGCATCAGCTCAATCTGTAGGAAGGAAGCAGCTGTCTTTCAAGCAAAACTTTTTCCACCTGATCTTCTCATAAGCGAGCAAGAAAAACGTACTAGATGGAAAACCAGCTGGATAATTGCACCCAGGTAAGAGGCTCTAATGGTACTTTACGAAAATGAAAGCGTGTGCAGAGGGAGTACCACACGGGCCAGGTGTTTGTTTATAATGTCACTAGATGGTAGAGAACATTTATTATTTAGTTGCGGCACAAGGTGCAGACGACACAAAGCTGGAAAGAATTTCAAACAGATTAGCTTAGATTTCAAGTGCCACTGGAAAAAAGGAGCAAAGCATCAAAAATCATTTGACGCTCAACAGAGAGGAAGGAAAGACACCACATTTCCATACCAATAATTACCCCTCACAAAGGCAAGACAGCAAACAACTGGTTCGGCAGTAATTTTATAGAAAAAGAATTTGGGATTACATCAACTGAACACAAACAGACACAATCATGCTACTGCAAGACACACATAGAAGCCCTAATCTCTTCAACATATGACATAAGCTGGGATACCATATTCTCGCTGTGGGTGCTAGCCTTCTCTGATCTGTCTGTTCACATCTCTATAAAACACCAAGAACAATGAGGATTATGAGGAAAATTTGCAAAGAATTAACCTTTTAGATCTCATGAAAGCCTTCAAGGATATTAGAAACTTTTGCCAGAAGAAGAGGAACTACGCTTTTTTCCATGTCCATGATCAACGTGACACAAAATAGCAGACTTAAGTTTCTTTCCCTTGCTGCCCTGTCCAGAACTTTTTAACCACAAGAACAGAAGAACATCGAAGCAAGTAGTCTAAGGAGAGAATAAGGAGATCTCTATCACTGGAGATATGAAAAAGCAGATTGAACTACTATGTACAAAATAGCACTTTTGGAGCACTAGCATGGACTAGATGGGCTTTCAAAAGACCATTCTCGCCCTGCTTTTCTACCATTTCCACGTAGACATAGCAAAGGGGAACCGGGAAGATCTCCTACATTCAAGTATTACCGATGCGCAGAAGACACCGCTCTGTCTCTTGTACTCCTTAAATAACGAAGCCATTGACACTCGGCAAACACATTTACCAAAATTTCTTCACAGGTGGAGGATGGCAGCCAGACACTGAATCTGTGACAGCCGAGGCTTTTCTATGTTAGTTTCTACTACTGCTACAGAAAAGAGAAAAAAAAAAAACCCAAACCAAATGTTGTGTAATGGGATTGGTTTTGGTTCAAGAAACACACTCGACTAATAAGCAATTTTAACTGTGTTACTGGTAACCCCAGCACATGACACTGACCTTTCACAGGGGAGCTTCTACAAAACACCACGTCCTGCTATTTATAGCCCCCAAAGAGGGCCGGGCCTCAGCACTACACACCTTCATCATCTCTCAGCGGCCTACACCTGTGTAGCGTCCTGGGGTACGAATTTTTTTGCTATTAACAAACTCCACCTAAAACAGCACGCTGCAACAAGCCGCCTCAGCTCTTCCATATGCACCATATTTCTTCTGCACATTTAAATGTAAAGCATCTTGATATTCATCATGAAGATGTTCAACAGTCAGGACCCAGAAAACTTAACAGGTCACTTCAAGTTCCAGATAAAGAGCTGAGTCTTTGACTATACGTTTCCAGTCAGCACAGTTGAGCTATCTGCATGCATAGGAAGAGACACCAAAACAGTTATTTAGGTATTGAAAGAACTTCAGTACAAAAATGACAACTGAACTACACACAAAAATCTGACCTGGGTCCTACCGAAGGAGGTGGCAAACCACCATTTTCTAAGGCAGTAGTCCTGGACAGGATGAATGTCTTCCACTTTGTAAAGACCACTGCCGCATGGGATTTCAAACTGCAAGTAGTACCATACATTTACTTTGAGGAGATCAATCTCCTCTAGCTTCCCCAATGTGCTGAAGCTAGAGGTAGGACTTCTATGGCATGCCAACAGCTTCCCTTGGTGCACAGAAAAGACCTCCCTTTCAAGAACAGGAGTTACAGAGAGCAATTTTAATAACAGGAAAGGCTATCTTAGAACAAATGTACTAGCACTACTTGACAAACGGCAGCATCGTGTATGGCCAGACATCTGAAAGTTTATGCCTGGACAGTCACAACAAACGAAGCGTCCCCTGGAATGTTAAGGCAAAGCAGTATCTAAGACCAAAGTCACTGCATCTTATCAGAGAGCCAAGAATATCAAGTCCTTACACATCATCTGCATTAGCCTATCATACCTTAATTGCAACAGCGACAATCTTTTCTCTGTACCCACTTTAAATGACCTCCTAAATTTCTTTCCTACCATGCAACCTCCAACTTTGAGTGACGGGAAATCCCAACTTTAAAATTACAATTCACCTTGCTTCTTGAGCAGTTCGACAGTTCTACGTTCTGTGAGGAATGTTCATCCTAGTAAGAGAGTACCTCCAAAGGGGGAGTCTAAGCTCCCCTGTCCCCACCAAAGCAGGGAAAGACAGCAAATCCATATGGTTTGAGACCGTAGTTTTACTGGAGGCTTTGCCTTCATTTAAAGTGCTGGATCACAGCCAGTTAAGTCATTTAGATACAGGCAATACAAGAACCTTCTTTGCTCTCCATTTCTCACTCCCCCATAGGACACAAGCTTGAAACTCTGCTTCTAATGTTGAGCAAGCCAAGACCTCAAATTCTTTCCTATGCCATTTGATAATATCTGACTGCGTCTACTTCATCACACTCTTACGCAATCAGTTGCAAGCTGGCTGGTAATTGGATAATGCCTCAGCCTTATGGGGGTAAATGATCTGTGTGTGATAGGGATGGAATCGTATTAACGGAAGCTGCACAGTTACACCCTTTGTAAAATGGTTTGATAATAGGCCAAATACTTAATAGCAACAAATAAACTAACCCCCAAACCAAATGAGCAGATCTATTTACTTAAGCCTACTTTACATACCAAGTAGGAAGAGATAAGCGTTAGAGCAGCTATTCCTAAAACGCACGGACTGAGGAATGTGGGAAAATCTTTCATTGGTAATTTCTGTAGAAAATTTCTGTAGAAAATTTCGTTTTAAACGAAAAGAGAAACAAAGCCCTACCTAATGCCAGCTTAGGTACAAGGACTGTAAAATGGCCAACTCCCGAACAAGCTAAACAGCCACTATCTGAATAAAAGGGTCTGACAAATCAGCAGTTCCTATACAAGAGACCACAGATCATGTCCCGAGGGACAGTACAAGCTGTCCCAGAAGAATTTCATCGGGCATTTGGGAGCCCCGTTTCTTCTCCTCTTTAACCCCTCTTCAAACCTAGCAGGCACATGAATCTTCTCTCTCAAGGCAGACTGGAAACCAAGACAGCAGAAGCAGCAGGTTGACTAGTCAAAGACTGCCTACTGCCTCCATCAGCGCCCTGGAAGTACTGTGGTGGCTATACGAGCACCACAGGTAAAGCTGCACTCATTCTTCTACTGCGGGTCTGGGCCAATGACAAAAAGAACAGATTCCGTGGGATGTCTGTATAAGCAGTGATAGCGGGCAAAGATAGGAAAGGCTACAGTGGAATGTGAAGTGCTGGGTGTGCTTTGGAGGAAACATTATGCTTTGGCTAGAAATGCAAAAGCTGCATGGTATGAAAGAGTTTAGGAAGCTCCACCTGGAAGCAGAGAGACAGATTTTAGGGAAGGGTAGGCTGGACAAGAGCAGCATTGTTGGAACTTACGATGCAAGGAGCTGGGAGGGAACGAGAGGGAAGGAATAAACTGCATGGATAGTTACAACCAAATTAAGCAGTTAAACTGGGATCCCAAGGCTGGGGGCGAATGAGAGCCAACCCATGAAGATGGGTATTCTGAAACTCATAATAAAAACAGAAGCACCTTATTTGAAGCGCTACGAAAGCCATGAATGCAAGTGAACAGAAAACTCCGCAGAGATAGAGTACCACATCAGAATGAACAGACTCACTGCAACAAGTCACCAAACCAGGAGCCAGAATTCAGATGGCTCTTCTAGAAGTATTACACGGGAAGGAGAGAATGAGAATAGGAATCTTGCTCTCACATGCAGACACACACAAAAAGCTGTCTTCCATTTGCACATCTTGCGCAGTGGCCTATGACAGCAGCTGTTTCTACCTGGCAGGGTAAAAGCTACCTTTTTTGCAACACTCACTGAACAGGTCACACATTCCCGGGGAATGCGTGATCCCAAAGGTACAATGTGCACAGTTCTCAAGTAACAAGAGGAACCTTGGAGGGATTCCACCTTTCTGAAGCGTAATCTTCCCAGAGCATCCACTGGGGCAGGGCTGCGTACCGTTTGCACAATCCAGCCCTAGGTTTTTTCATCATTCCAAGTATATCTCATGTTGTGTAATGAGTGTTGTATCATGCTCCTATTACAAATAACACAAGGAAAATAATGTGAAGAACAAACACGGCTGAATGGCTACTGAACCGTTTAGCTACAAGCATAACTGATGACAAACTATATTCAGCATAAAAATCAGAAGTGATGATTAAATTGGAAGCAGTGTATTTGGATGAAAAGTTACTACTTTATTTCCAGTTAGCACACACATTATCATCTTTCATTCACAGTGCGTGAATTCTGGTCAGGCCCACAGTTGAGTGATCACATGTGGGATAACTGAGCTGCTTCTTGCTCCTGACCTGGCAGGAGAAAGAGATAGCGCAGTTAAGCCCTGAAGCAAAGGACATCTCGCTTCAACAGGAAGTGATGAGCTTTAGACAGGTACCTGTCTGTCTTCATCTAGAAAATAAGTAAGCAAGACTTTGGTCTTGAGGATGACGAAGAGGGAGGAGGAGAGGAGAAAACAGGAGAGACACCATGTTCTTGCAGTCCTCCAAAACAGTACGAGAGGAGGAGGATATCCTGAGCTGCAAGGCAATTACCATTCTCTTCCTCTTTACGTGATAATTGTAAAAGAAAAAAATAAAATAAAAATTCAGCCATTAATAACATATATTACCAAAACTACCAGTTCATTTGGCAAGGCTGCCCTTAATTCTAACAGCAAGGGAATGATACCATTGTTTTATGAATGCAGCCTCCAGCTGATTTAAAGAAACCCTCCTGTCAAAATTTAAATGACTCATGATTTTTGCACTGCACAGAGAATGTTTTAATTTACATAATTATACCTGTATAAACTATGCACTGACTGGCTCCCAATCTTGAGTTCACTCTAAAGTCTCCCTAAGGGAAAGGTGTCACATGTGACGAGAAACAGTTTATGAGTCTGCAAATGTGAAGGGCAAGAACAAAGAGCCAAATCACTTGCCCTTCTTACAACAAGAAATCCTACTTACTGCAATACCCTCAGCAAGCATGAGCACCATTATTTGGTGAAACGTGAAATAGCTAGTAGTGCCACCAACACAGACATCAAAGTCTACTTTTTACGTTTTAAATGTTGTGATTGGAGTATTAACAACAACTAGTATTACCTGCAGCTACTATTACAATGTCAGCGAGTTGCGTATGGGTCTTGAACTGCTCTTTTGGTGTGTATCTGTGAGTAATGGTCACCGTAGCATCACCTGAAATATAAGAGATTATCAATTAATAGTCACATATAAAATGCCTGCATACCATTACACTTTCAGGTGTAAATGACTTACTCGGGTACATCAACAACAGTACAGATGATCAACAGATTTGACTTGAGATGCATCATTTATTTCAGCATAGGTAGAACGCTCACAACGCTTGCTGTTCACACATTTGAAAAAGCGTTTGTTCTTTAAAATTATCACAGGATGAATTAATTTATACACTGTGGACTAACTTATTCCTTAATCAGCTTCATTACGTTTAGTGGAATTACACACAGCCAACCCAGCACGGAACCCAGTGTCTACCCCATTAAGCACAATTCATATAGTGTGCCCTAAGACTCAGCTGTTTCTCACAAACTAAAGGTTCAAGTACAAGATCACCACGTTTGGATCTCTGTCCTCAACCACGTTTGTCATTCACGTGTCCTGAAGCTCCCTAGATGCCTCCCTTGACATTCTGTTGTCTAGACAGGAAGGAAGACCACAGTCTTCACTGTATCTGTGACCTAACTTCATAATAGCATTTCCCTCAAGTCCAAGTTTAGTCTTTGGCCCGTGTTTTTGACAGATTTGGAGTGCTCAAGGAATAATTCAAGTTCAGTGAAGCGGCACTATTTCTTACTGATATTCCCTCTCTCAAGAATTAACACGGCTGATCATCTGGCCAACAACAGGAGATGACAATTGAGGCTCTTCTCTTTGTAGGGCCTGATTGTGTAGGCAATGAGTCTAGTAGCTATGACTAGGACACTCCTGGACCAAAGGTCTTCGCTTAGAAACCCTCCTGACCAATAAATGCATGCAAGGGTCAGACAGCAAAATCCCTCTCTTGACTGGAACGCTACCAGATTTCATCAAGGAGAGGCATTCTTGAACAGACATGCAGAACACAATCAACACCAGCATCAGTATTTACAAAATTCCAATTGGATGGATCTGAGAAGGTTTATCACCATAACCACTTAAGGAGTCAATACATCCAGTGCATATATTTTTCCACACACTCAAAGCACTCCGAGTCATCATTTTATGTAGCTCAAGTGCAACAACAGGAATGGAAAAGACTGGCCAAAAAGGTGCTCAGATTTTTGCAGGTGCCCTACCATCTCTCTTGTATCTCCTGACAAAACAAAAACTGCTGAA